>NC_142805.1:32813456-33043488 GCF_049724085.1 Artemia sp. Qi Xiang Cuo
GTGAAATTTATTAATGTCTTTGGAGTTCTTCCAGGAGAATTGTTTCCGGGTGAATTTTGTAAGTGCGCATTAACGGTGGGGAAGAGATATTTTGATCTTAGAGATGAAGAGATTAACGCGGGAAAGGGTTTCTTAGTAATTTCAAATTTGACAGCGCTTGGATGCCAAAAACAAAAGGAACACGAAGAAATTACGTTTAGGGGTTATTTGGACGAAACCATTTTAGACATTTTAAGGAATTATTTCGGCGAAACAGTTAGAGACATTTTAAAAGGTGATTTTGGGATATGTTTTAGAAGAGGATTTGAGGGTGAAACACAAGTTCCATTTATATGGAACTTTACACAAGTTCCATTTGAACAGTGTCGTGAGGTTCCCTACCCAAACCCCAAAGGGCTTTGGTGCCCCTACCCCCACCCCCCAGGCAGCCCCCCGGTCTCCAAAGGTCCCCCGGGCGCCCAAAGGACCACCCGGACCTCCAAAGGCCCCAGGGCCCCCAAAGGTCCCCCGTCGCCCCCAAGGCCCCTGCGCCCCCATTTTTTAATATTTGTTAATTTGCGCAGTGTGGGACCCAAAAGGACCCCGCCCCCCAACTTTTTACTCCCCCTCACAACTTTAGTGTTTTGTCATGGTTTACCATGTCACAGTTACATTCTCTTGATTTTTCAATGTTCATTTTGGATTTCTTTCGTTGAAATGCAAGAGTTGGAATATTTCAGTAGTGTTTTGTCATGGTTTACCTTGCCACAGTTACAATCTCTTGATTTTCAAAGTTCATTGTGGATTTTTTTTTATTGAAATGCAAGAGTTGGATTGTTTCAGTAGTGTTTTGTCATGGTTTACCTTGTTGCAGTTACATTCTTTTGATTTTCAACGTTCATTGCGGATTTCTTTAATTGAAATGCAAGAGTTGGAATATTTCAGTAGTGTTTTGTTGTGGTATATTGTGTGACAGTTACATTCTCTTGATTTTTCAAAGTTCATTTTGATTTTTTTATTCAAATGCAAGAGTTGGATTATTTCAGTAGTGTTTTGTTGTAGTTTACCTTGTCGCAGTTACATTCTCTTGATTTTCAAAGTTCATTTTGAATTTCTTTCATTGAAATGCATGAGTTAGAACATTTCAGTAGTGTTTTGTCGTGGTTTACCTTGTCACAGTTACATTCTCGTGATTTTTCAAAGTTCATTTTGAATTTCTTTCGTTGAAATGCAAGAGTTGGAATATTTCAGTTGTGTTTTGTCGTTGTTTATCGTGTCACAGTTACATTCTCTTGATTTTTCAAAGATCATTTTGGTTTTCTTTCATTGAAATGCAAGAGTTGGAACATTTTAGTAGTGTTTTGTCGTTGTCTACTTTGTCACAGTTACATTCACTTGATTTTTTAAAGTTCATTTTGAATTTCTTTTTGAAATGCAAGAGTTGGAATATTTCAGTAGTGTTTTGTTGTGGTTTACCTTGTCACAGTTACATTTTCTTGATTTTTCAAAGTTCATTTTGAATTTCTTTCGTTGAAATGCAAGAGTTGGAATATTTGAGTGGTGTCATATCGTGGTTTACTTTATAACAGTTACTTTCTCTTGATTTATCAAAGTTCATTTTGGAATTTATTTCGTTCAAATGCAAGAGTTGGAATATTTTAGTAGTGTTTTGTCATGATTTACCTTGTCACAGTTACATTCTCTTAATTTTTCAATGTGCATTTTAAATTTCTATCGTTGAAATGCATGAGTTGGAAATATTTCAGTTGTGTTTTGTTGTGGTTTAGGTTGTCACAGTTACATTCTCTTGATTTTTCAAACTTCATTTTGGTTTTCTTTCTTTGAAATGAAAGAGTTGGAATATTTTAGTAGTTTCATATCGTTGTTTACTTTGTCACAATTACATTCTCTAGATTTTTCAAAGTTCATTTTGGAATTTCTTTCGTTGAAATGCAAGAGTTGGAATATTTCAGTAGTGTTTTGTCATGGTTTACCTTATGGCAGTTACATTCTCTTGATTTTCAACGTTCATTGCGGATTTCTTTCATTGAAATGCAAGAGTTGGAATATTTCAGTAGTGTTTTGTTGTTGTTTACCTTGTCGCAGTTACATTTTCTTGATTTTTTAAAGTTGTTTTTGGATTTCTTTCGTTGAAATGCAAGAGTTGGAATATTTCGGGAGTGTTTTGTCGTGGTTTACCTTGTCATAGTTACATTCTCTTGATTTTTCAAAGTTCATTTTGAATTTCTTTCGTTGGAATGCAAGAGTTGGAATATTTCAGTAGTTTTTTGTTGTGGTTTACCTTGTCACAGCTACATTGTCTTGATTTTCAAAGTTCATTGTGAATTTCTTTCATTGAAATGCAAGAGTTGGATTATTTCAGTAGTGTTTTGTCGTGGTTTATCTTGTCATTGTTACATTCTCTTCATTTTCAAAGTTCATAGTGGATTTCTTTCATTGAAATGCAAGAGTTGGAATATTTCAGTAGTGTTTTGTTGTAGTTTACCTTGTCGCAGTTACATTTTCTTGATTTTTCAAAGTTCTTTGTTGATTTCATTCTTTGAAATGCAAGAGTTGGAATATTTCAGTAGTGTTTTGTTGTAGTTTACCTTGTCGCAGTTACATTCTCTTGATTTTTCAAAGTTCATTTTGAATTTCTTTCATTGAAATGCAAGAGTTGGAACATTTCATTAGTATTTTGTCGTGGTTTACCTTGTCACGGGTACATTCTCTTGATTTTTCAAAGTTCATTTTGAATTTCTATCATTGAAATACTTAAGTTGGAACATTTCAGTAGTGTTTTGTCGTGGTTTACCTTGTCACAGTTACATTCTCTTGATTTTTCAAAGTTCATTTTGGATTTCTTTCGTTGAAATGCAAGAGTTGGAATATTTCAGCAGCGTTTTGTTGTGGTTTATCGTGTCACAGTTACATTCTCTTGATTTTTCAAAGTTCATTTTGAATTTCTTTCGTTGAAAAACAACAGTTGGATTATTTCAGTAGTGTTTTATCGTGGTTAACCTTGTCACAGCTACATCCTCTTAATTTTTTACAGTTCATTTTGGATTTCTTTCATGAAGTGCAAGAGTTGGAATATTTCAGTAGTGTTTTATCGTGGTTTACGTTGTCACAGTTACATTCTCTTGATTTTTCAAATTTCATTTTGAATTTATTTCGTTGAAATGCAAGATTTGGAATGTTTCAGTAGTGTTTTGTTTTGGTTTACCTTGTCACAGTTACATTCTCTTAATATTTCAAAGTTCATTTTGGATTTCTTTCATTGGAATGCAAGAGTTGGAATATTTCAGTAGTGTTTTGTTGTGGTTCACCTTAACACAGTTACATTTTCTTAATTTTTTAAAGTTCATTTTGGATTTCTTTCTTGAAATGCAAGAGTTGGAATATTTCAGTAGTGTTTGCTTTGTCACAGTAACATTCTCTTGATTTTTCAAAGTTCATTTTGAATTTCTTTCGTTGAAAAACAAGAGTTGGATTATTTCAGTAGTGTTTTGGCATGGTTAACCTTGTCACAGCTACATTCTTTTTATTTTTCAAAGTTCATTTTGGATTTCTTTCATTGAAATGCAAGAGTTTGAGTATTTCAGTAGTGTTTTGTCGTGGTATACTTTGTCACAGTTACATTCTCTTTATTTTTCAAAGTACATTTTGGATTTCTGTCATTGAAATGCAAGAGATGGATTATTTCAGTAGTCTTTTGTTGTGGTTTACCTTATCACAGTTACATTTTCTTGATTTTTCAAAGTTCATTGTGGATTTCTTTCATTGAAATGCAAGAGTTGGAATATTTCAGTAGTGTTTTGTTGTCGTTTACCTTGTCACAGTTACATTCTCTTTGTTTTTTCAAAGTTCATTTGTATTTCTTTCATTGAAATGCAACAGTTGGATTATTTCAGTAGTTTTTTGTCGTGGTTTACCTTGTCACAGTTACATTTTCATGATATTTCAAAATTCATTTTGAATTTCTCTCATTGAAATGCAAGAGTTGGAATGTTTCAGCAGTGTTTTTTCATGGCTTACCTTGTCGCAATTACATTTTCTTGATTTTTCAAAGTTCATTTTGGATTTCTTTCGTGAAATGCCAGAGTTGGAATGTTTCAGCAGTGTTTTGTCGTGGTTCACCTTAACACAGTTACATTTTCTTGATTGTTCAAAGTTCATTGTGGATTTCTTTCATTGAAATGCAAGAGTTGGAAAATTTTAGTAGTGTTTTGTTATGGGTTACATTGTCACAGTTACATTCTCTTGATTTTTCAAAGTTCATTTTGAATTTCTTTCATTGAAATGCAAGAGTTGGAATATTTCAGTAGTGTTTTGTCGTGGTTTACCTTGTCACAATTACATTTTCATGATATTTCAAAATTCATTTTGAATTTCTCTCATTGAAATGCAAGAGTTGGAATATTTTAGTAGTGTTTTTTCATGGCTTACCTTGTCGCAATTACATTTTCTTGGTTTTTCAAAGTTCATTTTGGATTTCTTTCGTGAAATGCCAGAGTTGGAATATTTCAGTGGTGTTTTTCCGTGGTTTACTTTGTCACAGCTACATTCTCTTGATTTTTCAAAGTTTGTTTTGGTTTTCTTTCGATGAAATGCAAGAGTTGGAATATTTCAATAGTGTTTTTTCATGGCTTACCTTGTCGCAATTACATTCTCTTTATTTTTCAAAGTTCATTTTGAATTTCTTTCGTTGAAATGCAAGATTTGGAATGTTTCAGTTGTGTTTTGTTGTGGTTTTCCTTGTCACAGTTACATTTTCTTAATATTTCAAAGTTCATTTTCAATTTATTTCATTGTAATGCAAGAGTTGAAATATTTCAGTAGTGTTTTGTTGTGGTTTACGTTAACACAGTTACATTCTCTTAATTTTTTAAAGTTCATTTTGGATTTCTTTCATGAAGTGTAAGATTTGGAATATTTCAGTAGTGTTTTGCCGTGGTTTACTTTGTCAAAGTTACATTCTCTTGATTTTTCAAAGTTCAGTTTGAATTTCTTTCATTGAAATGCAAGAGTTGGAATATTTCAGTAGTGTTTTGTCATGGCTTACCTTGTCACAGTTACATTCTCTTAATTTTTCAAAGTTCCTTTTGAATTTCTTTTGTTTAAATGCAAGAGCTGGAATATTTCAGTAGTGTTTTGTCGTAGTTTACCTTGTCACAGTTACATTATCTTGATTTTTCAAAGTTCATTTTGAATTTCTATCATTGAAATGCAAGAGTTGGAATATTTCAGTAGTGTTTTGTCGTGGTTCACCTTGTCATAGTTGTAATACTTTGATTTTTCAAAGTTTGTTTTTCATTTATGACATGAAATGCATGAGTTGGAATATTTCAGTAGTCTATTATTATGCCTTACCTTCTCACAGATAAATATTTTTGATTTTTAAAAGTTTATATTGGATTTCTGTTGTTGAACTACATGAGTTGTAATATTTCAGTAGTGTTCGGTAGTGGTTTACCCTGTCACACTTTCATTCTCTTGATGTTTTAAGTTTCATCTGAATTTCTTTCATTGAAATGCAAGATTTGGAATATTTCAGCAGTGTTTTGTCGTGGTTTACCTTGTCACAATTACATTCTATTGATTATTCTAAGTCTATTTTAGATTTATTTCATTGAAATGCAAGGGTTGGAATATTATAGTAGTGTTTTGACATGACTTACCTTGTCACAGTTACATTCTCTTAATTTTTCGAAGTTTATTTTGAATTTCTATCGTTGAAATGCAAGAGCTGGAATATTTTAGTAGTGTTTTGTTGTGGTTTACCTTGTCACAGATCCATTTTCTTGATTTTTCAGAGTTCATTTTTGATTTTTTTTCATTGAAATGCAAAAGCTGGAATATTTCAGTAGTGTTTTTGTTGTGGTTTACATTCACACATTTACATTCTTTTGATTTTCAAAGTTTATTTTGAATGTCTTTCGTTGAAATGCAAGAGTTGGAATATTTCAATAGTGTTTTGTCGTGGTTTACCTTGTCACTGTTACATTCTCTTGATTTTTCAAAGTTCATTTTGAATTTTTTCGTTTAAATGCAAGAGTTTGAATATTTCAGTTGTGTTCTGTCGTGGTTTACCTTGTCACAGTTACATTCTCTTGATTTTTCAAAGTTCATTTTGAATTTCACTCATTGAAATGCAAGAGTTGGAATATTTCAGTGGTGTTTTGTCGTGGTTTACCTTGTCACAGTTACATTCTCTTGGTTTTTCAAAGTTCTTTGTGGAGTTCTTTCATTGAAATGCAAGAGTTGGAATATTTCAGTAGTGTTTTGTTGTAGTTTACCTTGTCGCAGTTACATTCTCTTGATTTTTCAAACTTCTTTGTGGATTTCATTCTTTGAAATACAAGAGTTGGATTATTTCTGTAGTGTTTTGTTGTAGTTTACCTTGTCGCAGTTACATTCTCTTGATTTTTCAAAGTTCATTTTATATTTATTTTATTAATATGCAAGAGTTGGAACATTTATGAGGTGTTTTGTAATTGTTTACCTGGTCAAAGTTAAATTCTCGAGATTTTACAAAGTTCTTTTTGAGTTTATTTCATTGAAATGCAAGAGTTTGAATATTTCAGTAGTATTTTGTTGTGGTTTATCGTGTCACAGTTACATTCGCTTGATTTTTCAAAGTTCATTTTGAATTTCTTTCATTGAAAAACAAGAGTTGGATTATTTCAGTAGTTTTTTATCGTGGTTTACCTTGTCATAGCTACATTCTCTTGATTTTTCAAAGTTCATTTTGGATTTCTCTCATTGAAATGAAAGAGTTGGAATGTTTCAGTAGTGTTTTGTCGTGGATTACCTTGTCACAGTAACATTCTCTTGATTTTTCAAAGTTCATTTTGAATTTCTTTCGTTGAAATGCAAGAGTTGGAATATTTCAGTTGTGTTTTGTCGTTGTTTATCGTGTCACAGTTACATTCTCTTGATTTTTCAAAGTTCATTCTGGATTTCTTTCATTGAAATGCAAGAGTTGGAACATTTTAGTAGTGTTTTGTCGTTGTCTACTTTGTCACAGTTACATTCACTTGATTTTTTAAAGTTCATTTTGAATTTCTTTTTTGAAATGCAAGAGTTGGAATATTTCAGTAGTGTTTTGTTGTGGTTTACCTTGTCACAGTTACATTTTCTTGATTTTTCAAAGTTCATTTTGAATTTCTTTCGTTGAAATGCAAGAGTTGGAATATTTGAGTGGTGTCATATCGTGGTTTACTTTATCACAGTTACTTTCTCTTGATTTTTCAAAGTTCATTTTGGAATTTCTTTCGTTCAAATGCAAGAGTTGGAATATTTAAGTAGTGTTTTGTCATGATTTAACTTGTCACAGTTACATTCTCTTAATTTTTCAATGTGCATTTTAAATTTCTATCGTTGAAATGCATGAGTTGGAAATATTTCAGTTGTGTTTTGTTGTGGTTTAGGTTGTCACAGTTACATTCTCTTGATTTTTCAAACTTCATTTTGGTTTTCTTTCTTTGAAATGCAAGAGTTGGAATATTTTAGTAGTTTCATATCGTTGTTTACTTTGTCACAATTACATTCTCTAGATTTTTCAAAGTTCATTTTGGAATTTCTTTCGTTGAAATGCAAGAGTTGGAATATTTCAGTAGTGTTTTGTCATGGTTTACCTTATGGCAGTTACATTCTCTTGATTTTAAACGTTCATTGCGGATTTCTTTCATTGAAATGCAAGAGTTGGAATATTTCAGTTGTGTTTTGTTGTTGTTTACCTTGTCGCAGTTACATTTTCTTGATTTTTTAAAGTTCTATTTGGATTTCTTTCGTTGAAATGCAAGAGTTGGAATATTTCAGTAGTGTTTTGTCGTGGTTTACCTTATCATAGTTACATTCTCTTGATTTTTCAAAGTTCATTTTGAATTTCTTTCGTTGGAATGCAAGAGTTGGAATATTTCAGTAGTGTTTTGTTGTGGTATATTGTGTGACAGTTACATTCTCTTGATTTTTCAAAGTTCATTTTGATTTTTTTATTCAAATGCAAGAGTTGGATTATTTCAGTAGTGTTTTGTTGTAGTTTACCTTGTCGCAGTTAAATTCTCTTGATTTTAAAAGTTAATTTTGAATTTCTTTCATTGAAATGCAAGAGTTAGAACATTTCAGTAGTGTTTTGTCGTGGTTTACCTTGTCGTAGTTACATTTTCATGATTTTTCAAAGTTCATTTTGAATTTCTTTTGTTGAAATGCAAGAGTTGGAATATTTCAGTTGTGTTTTGTCGTTGTTTATCGTGTCACAGTTACATTCTCTTGATTTTTCAAAGATCATTTTGGTTTTCTTTCATTGAAATGCAAGAGTTGGAACATTTTAGTAGTGTTTTGTCGTTGTCTACTTTGTCACAGTTACATTCACTTGATTTTTTAAAGTTCATTTTGAATTTCTTTTTTGAAATGCAAGAGTTGGAATATTTCAGTAGGGTTTTATCGTGGTTAACATTGTCACAGCTACATTTTCTTGATTTTTCAAAGTTCATTTTGAATTTCTTTCGTTGAAATGCAAGAGTTGGAATATTTTAGTAGTGTCATATAGTGGTTTACTGTGTCACAGCTACTTTCTCTTGATTTTTCAAAGTTCATTTTGGAATTTCTTTCGTTCAAATGCAAGAGTTGGAATATTTCAGTAGTGTTTTGTCATGATTTACCTTGTCACAGTTACATTCTCTTAATTTTTCAATGTGCATTTTAAATTTCTATCGTTGAAATGCATGAGTTGGAAATATTTCAGTTGTGTTTTGTTGTGGTTTAGGTTGTCACAGTTACATTCTCTTGATTTTTCAAACTTCATTTTGGTTTTCTTTCTTTGAAATGCAAGAGTTGGAATATTTTAGTAGTTTCATATCGTTGTTTACTTTGTCACAATTACATTCTCTAGATTTTTCAAAGTTCATTTTGGAATTTCTTTCGTTGAAATGCAAGAGTTGGAATATTTCAGTAGTGTTTTGTCATGGTTTACCTTATGGCAGTTACATTCTCTTGATTTTCAACTTTCATTGCGGATTTATTTCATTGAAATGCAAGAGTTGGAATATTTCAGTAGTGTTTTGTTGTTGTTTACCTTGTCGCAGTTACATTTTCTTGATTTTTTAAAGTTCTATTTGGATTTCTTTCGTTGAAATGCAAGAGTTGGAATATTTCAGTAGTGTTTTGTCGTGGTTTACCTTGTCATAGTTACATTCTCTTGATTTTTCAAAGTTCATTTTGAATTTCTTTCGTTGGAATGCAAGAGTTGGAATATTTCAGTAGTTTTTTGTTGTGGTTTACCTTGTCACAGCTACATTGTCTTGATTTTCAAAGTTCATTGTGAATTTCTTTCATTGAAATGCAAGAGTTGGATTATTTCAGTAGTGTTTTGTCGTGGTTTATCTTGTCATTGTTACATTATCTTGATTTTCAAAGTTCATAGTGGATTTCTTTCATTGAAATGCAAGAGTTGGAATATTTCAGGAGTGTTTTGTTGTGGTTTGCCTTGTCACTTTTACATTCTCTTGATTTTTCAAACTTCTCTGTTGATTTCATTCTTTGAAATTCAAGAGTTGGAAGATTTCAGTATTGTTTTGTTGTAGTTTACCTTGTCGTAGTTACTTTATCTTGATTTTTCAAAGTTCATTTGTATTTCTTTCATTGAAATGCATGAGTTGGAAAATTTCATTAGTATTTTGTCGTGGTTTACCTTGTCACGGGTACATTCTCTTGATTTTTCAAAGTCCATTTTGAATTTCTATCATTGAAATACTTAAGTTGGAAAATTTCAGTAGTGTTTTGTCGTGGTTTACCTTGTCACAGCTACATTCTCGTGATTTTTCAAAGTTCATTTTGGATTTCTTTCGTTGAAATGCAAGAGTTGGAATATTTCAGCAGTGTTTTGTTGTGGTTTACCTTATCACAGTCATATTTTCTTGATTTTTCAAAGTTCATTTTGAATTTCTTTCGTTGAAAAACAAGTGTTGGATTATTTCAGTAGTGTTTTATCGTGGTTAACCTTGTCACAGCTACATTCTTTTGATTTTTCAAAGTTCGTTTTGGATTTCTTTCATTGAAATGCAAGAGTTGGAGCATTTTAGTAGTGTTTTATCGTGGTTTACCTTGTCACAGTTACATTCTCTTGATTTTTCAAAGTTAATTTTGAATTTCTTTCATTGAAATGCAAGATTTGGAATGTTTCAGTAGTGTTTTGTTGTGGTTTGCCTTGTCACTGTTACATTCTCTTGATTTTTCAAAGTTCATTGTGGATTTCATTCATTGAAATGCAAGAGTTGGAATATTTCAGTAGTGTTTTGTTGTGGTTCACCTTAACACAGTTACATTTTCTTAATTTTTTAAAGTTCATTTTGGATTTCTTTCGTGAAGTGTAAGAGTTGGAATATTTCAGTAGTGTTTTGCCATGGTTTGCTTTGTCACAGTAACATTCTCTTGATTTTTCAAAGTTCATTTTGAATTTCTTTCGTTGAAAAACAAGAGTTGGATTATTTCAGTAGTGTTTTGGCATGGTTAACCTTGTCACAGCAACATTCTTTTGATTTTTTCAAAGTTCATTTTGAATTTCTATCATTGAAATGCAAGAGATTGAGCATTTCAGTAGGGTTTTGTAGTGGTTTACTTTGTCACAGTTACATTCTCTTTATTTTTCAAAGTTAATTTTGGATTTCTGTCATTGTAATGCAAGAGATTGATTATTTCAGTAGTCTTTTGTTGTGGTTTACCTTATCACAGTTACATTTTCTTGATTTTTCAAAGTTCATTGTGGATTTCTTTCATTGAAATGCAAGAGTTGGAATATTCCAGTAGTGTTTTGTTGTCGTTTACCTTGTCACAGTTACATTGTCTTTGTTTTTTCAAAGTTCATTTTGTACTTCTTTTATTGAAATTCAAGAGTTGGATTATTTCAGTAGTTTTTTATTGTGGTTTACCTTTTCTGAGTTACATTTTCTTAATTTTTCAAAGTTCAATTTGTATTTCTTTCGTTGAAATGCAAGAGTTGGATTGTTTTAGTAGTGTTTTTTCATGGATTACCTTGTCGCAATTAAATTCTCTTGATTTATCAAAGTTCATTTTGGATTTCTTTCGTGAAATGCCAGAGTTGGAATGTTTCAGCAGTGTTTTGTCGTGGTTCACCTTAACACAGTTACATTTTCTTGATTGTTCAAAGTTCATTGTGGATTTCTTTCATTGAAATGCAAGAGTTGGAATATTTCAGTAGTGTTTTGTTGTGGTTTACCTTGTCACAGTTACTTTCTCTTGATTTTTCAAAGTTCGTTTTGAATTTCTTTCATTGAAATGCAAGAGTTAGAATATTTCAGTAGTGTTTTGTCGTGGTTTACCTTGTCACAGTTACATTTTCATAATATTTAAAAATTCATTTTGGATTTCTCTCATTGAAATGCAAGAGCTGGAATATTTCAACAGTGTTTTTTCATGGCTTACCTTGTCGCAATTACATTTTCTTGGTTTCTCAAAGTTCATTTTGGATTTCTTTCGTGAAATGCCAGAGTTGGAATATTTCAGTGGTGTTTTTCCGTGGTTTACTTTGTCACAACTACATTCTCTTGATTTTTCAAAGTTTGTTTTGGTTTTCTTTTGTTGAAATGCAAGAGTTGGAATATTTCAGTAGTGTTTTGTCGTGGTTTACCTTGTCACACTTACATTCTCTTTATTTTTCAAAGTTCATTTTGAATTTCTTTCGTTGAAATGCAAGATTTGGAATGTTTCAGTAGTGTTTTGTTGTGGTTTGCCTTGTCACAGTTACATTTTCTTAATATTTCAAAGTTCATTTTCAATTTATTTCATTGGAATGCAAGAGTTGAAATATTTCAGTAGTGTTTTGTTGTGGTTTACGTTAACACAGTTACATTCTCTTAATTTTTTAAAGTTCATTTTGGATTTCTTTCATGAAGTGTAATAGTTGGAATATTTCAGTAGTGTTTTGCCGTGGTTTACTTTGTCAAAGTTACATTCTCTTGATTTTTCAAAGTTCAGTTTGAATTTCTTTCATTGAAATGCAAGAGTTGGAATATTTCAGTAGTGTTTTGTCATGGCTTACCTTGTCACAGTTACATTCTCTTAATTTTTCAAAGTTCCTTTTGAATTTCTTTCGTTTAAGTGCAAGAGTTGGAATATTTCAGTAGTGTTTTGTCGTGGTTTACCTTGTCACAGTTACATTCTCTTGATTTTTCAAAGTTCATTTTGAATTTATTTCGTTGAAATGCAAGAGTTGGAATATTTCAGTAGGGTTTTGTCGTCGTTTACCTTGTCACAGTTATGTTCTCTTGATTTTTCAAAGTTCATTTTGGATTTATTTAGTGAAATGCAAGAGTTGGATTATTTCAGTAATGTTTTATCGTGGTTTACCTTGTCACAGCTACATTCTCTTGATTTTTCAAAGTTCATTTTGGATTTCTTTCATTGAAATGCCAGAGTTGGAATAATTCAGTAGTATTTTGTAGTGGTTTACCATTTCAAAATTTCATTCTCTTGATTTTTCAAAGTTCATTTGAATTTCTTTCATTGAAATGCAAGAGTTGTAGTATTTCAGCAGTGTTTTGTCGTGGTTTACCTTGTCACAGTTACATTCTCTTGATTTTTCAAAGTCCATTTTGGATTTCTATCGTTGAAATGTAAGGGTTGGAATATTATAGTAGTGTTTTGACATGATTTACCTTGTCACAGTTACATTCTCTTAATTTTTCGAAGTTCATTTTGAATTTCTATCGTTGAAATGCAAGAGCTGGAATATTTTAGTAGTGTTTTGTTGTGGTTTACCTTGTCACAGTTCCATTTTCATGATTTTTCAAAGTTCATTTTTGATTTTTTTTTCATTGAAATGCAAAAGCTGGAATATTTCAGTAGTGTTTTGTTGTGGTTTACCTTAACACAGTTACATTCTTTTGATTTTCAAAGTTTATTTTGAATGTCTTTCGTTGAAATGCAAGAGTTGGAATATTTCAATAGTGTTTTGTCGTGGTTTACCTTGTCACTGTTACATTCTCTTGATTTTTCAAAGTTCATTTTGAATTTTTTGTTGAAATGCAAGAGTTGGAATAATTCAGTTGTGTTCTGTCGTGGTTTACCTTGTCACAGTTACATTCTCTTGATTTTTCAAAGTTCATTTTGAATTTCACTCATTGAAATGCAAGAGTTGGAATACTTCAGTGGTGTTTTGTCGTGGTTTACCTTGTCACAGTTACATTCTCTTGGTTTTTCAAAGTTCTTTGTGGAGTTCTTTCATTGAAATGCAAGAGTTGGAATATTTCAGTAGTGTTTTGTTGTGGTTTGCCTTTTCACTGTTACATTCTCTTGATTTTTCAAACTTCTCTGTTGATTTCATTCGTTGAAATACAAGAGTTGGATTATTTCTGTATTGTTTTGTTGTAGTTTACCTTGTCGCAGTTACATTCTCTTGATTTTTCAAAGTTCATTTTGAATTTATTTTATTGATATGCATGAGTTGGAACATTTCAGTGGTGTTTTGTCGTGGTTTAACTTGTCACAGTTACATTCTCGAGATTTTACAAAGTTCATTTTGAGTTTATTTCATTGAAATGCAAGAGTTTGAATATTTCAGTAGTATTTTGTTGTGTTTTATCGTGTCACAGTTACATTCTCTTGATTTTTCCAAGTTCATTTTGAATTTATTTCGTTGAAAAACAAGAGTTGGATTTTTTCAGTAGTTTTTTATCGTGGTTTAACTTGTCATAGCTATATTCTCTTGATTTTTCAAAGTTCATTTTGGATTTCTTTCATTGAAATGCAAGAGTTGGAGTATTTCAGTAGTGTTTTGTCGTGGTTTACCTTGTCACAGTAACATTCTCTTGATTTTTCAAAGTTCATTTTGAATTTCTTTCGTTGAAATGCAAGAGTTGGAATATTTCAGTAGTGTTTTGTCGTTGTTTATCGTGTCACAGTTACATTCTCTTGATTTTTCAAAGTTCATTTTGGTTTTCTTTCATTGAAATGCAAGAGTTGGAACATTTTAGTAGTGTTTTGTCGTTGTCTACTTTGTCACAGTTACATTCACTTGATTTTTTAAAGTTCATTTTGAATTTCTTTTTTGAAATGCAAGAGTTGGAATATTTCAGTAGTGTTTTGTTGTGGTTTAACTTGTCACAGTTACATTTTCTTGATTTTTCAAAGTTCATATTGAATTTCTTTCGTTGAAATGCAAGAGTTGGAATATTTGAGTGGTGTCATATCGTGGTTTACTTTATCACAGTTACTTTCTCTTGATTTTTCAAAGTTCATTTTGGAATTTCTTTCGTTCAAATGCAAGAGTTGGAATATTTCAGTAGTGTTTTGTCATGATTTACCTTGTCACAGTTACATTCTCTTAATTTTTCAATGTTAATTTTGAATTTCTATCGTTGAAATCCATGAGTTGGAAATATTTCAGTTGTTTTTTGTTGTGGTTTAGGTTGTCACAGAGTTCATTTTGATTTTCTTTCTTTGAAATGCAAGAGTTGGAATATTTTAGTAGTTTCATATCGTTGTTTACTTTGTCACAATTACATTCTCTAGATTTTTCAAAGTTCATTTTGGAATTTCTTTCGTTGAAATGCAAGAGTTGGAATATTTCAGTAGTGTTTTGTCATGGTTTACCTTATGGCAGTTACATTCTCTTGATTTTCAACGTTCATTGCGGATTTCTTTCATTGAAATGCAAGAGTTGGAATATTTCAGTAGTGTTTTGTTGTTGTTTACCTTGTCGCAGTTACATTTTCTTGATTTTTCAAAGTTGTTTTTGGATTTCTTTCGTTGAAATGCAAGAGTTGGAATATTTCGGGAGTGTTTTGTCGTGGTTTAACTTGTCATAGTTACATTCTCTTGATTTTTCAAAGTTCATTTTGAATTTCTTTCGTTGGAATGCAAGAGTTGGAATATTTCAGTAGTTTTTTGTTGTGGTTTACCTTGTCACAGCTACATTGTCTTGATTTTCAAAGTTCATTG
The DNA here is from genome assembly GCF_049724085.1 of Artemia sp. Qi Xiang Cuo. Lineage (NCBI taxonomy): Eukaryota > Metazoa > Arthropoda > Branchiopoda > Anostraca > Artemiidae > Artemia > Artemia sp. Qi Xiang Cuo. The sequence continues at coordinate 32,828,397 of NC_142805.1, forward strand.
TGAATTTCTTTCATTGAAATGCAAGAGTTGGATTATTTCAGTAGTGTTTTGTCGTGGTTTATCTTGTCATTGTTACATTCTCTTGATTTTCAAAGTTCATTGTGGATTTCTTTCATTGAAATGCAAGAGTTGGAATATTTCAGTAGTGTTTTGTTGTAGTTTACCTTGTCGCAGTTACATTTTCTTGATTTTTCAAAGTTCTCTGTTGATTTCATTCGTTGAAATGCAAGAGTTGGAATATTTCAGTATTGTTTTGTTGTAGTTTACCTTGTCTCAGTTACATTATCTTGATTTTTCAAAGTTCATTTGTATTTCTTTCATTGAAATGCAAGAGTTGGAACATTTCAGTAGTATTTTGTCGTGGTTTACCTTGTCACAGGTACATTCTCTTGATTTTTCAAAGTTCATTTTGAATTTCTTTCGTTGAAAAACAAGAGTTGGATTATTTCAGTAGTGTTTTATCGTGGTTAACCTTGTCACAGCTACATTCTCTTGATTTTTCAAAGTTCATTTTGGATTTCTTTCATTGAAATGCAAGAGTTGGAGTATTTTAGTAGTGTTTTATCGTGGTTTACGTTGTCACAGTTACATTCTCTTGATTTTTCAAAGTTAATTTTGAATTTATTTCGTTGAAATGCAAGATTTGGAATGTTTCAGTAGTGTTTTGTTGTGGTTTGCCTTGTCACAGTTACATTCTCTTAATATTTCAAAGTTCATTTTGGATTTCTTTCATTGGAATGCAAGAGTTGGAATATTTCAATAGTGTTTTGTTGTGGTTTACCTTAACACAGTTACATTTTCTTAATTTTTTAAAGTTCATTTTGGATTTCTTTCTTGAAGTGTAAGAGTTGGAATATTTCAGTAGTGTTTTGCCATGGTTTGCTTTGTCACAGTAACATTCTCTTGATTTTTCAAAGTTCATTTTGAATTTCTTTCGTTGAAATGCAAGAGTTTGATTATTTCAGTAGTGTTTTGTCGTGGTATACTTTGTCACAGTTACATTCTCTTTATTTTTCAAAGTTCATTTTGGATTTCTGTCATTGAAATGCAAGAGATGGATTATTTCAGTAGTCTTTTGTTGTGGTTTACCTTATCACAGTTACATTTTCTTGATTTTTCAAAGTTCATTGTGGATTTCTTTCATTGAAATGCAAGAGTTGGATTATTCCAGTAGTGTTTTGGCATGGTTTACTTTGTCACAGTTACATTCTCTTGATTTTTCAAAGTTCATTTTGGATTTCTTTCATTGAAATGCAAGAGTTTGAATATTTCAGTAGTGTTTTGTCGTGGTATACTTTGTCACAGTTACATTCTCTTTATTTTTCAAAGTACATTTTGGATTTCTGTCATTGAAATGCAAGAGATGGATTATTTCAGTAGTCTTTTGTTGTGGTTTACCTTATCACAGTTACATTTTCTTGATTTTTCAAAGTTCATTGTGGATTTCTTTCATTGAAATTCAAGAGTTGGAATATTCCAGTAGTGTTTTGTTGTGGTTTACCTTGTCACAGTTACATTATCTATGTTTTTTCAAAGTTCATTTGTATTTCTTTCATTGAAATGCAAGAGTTGGAATATTTCAGTAGTGTTTTGTCGTGGTTTACCTTGTCACAGTTACATTTTCATGATTTTTCAAAGTTCATTTTGAATTTCTTTCATTGAAATGAAAGAGTTGGAATGTTTCAGTAGTGTTTTGTCATGGATTACCTTGTCGCAATTACATTTTCTTGATTTTTCAAAGTTCATTTGGATTTCTTTCGTTGAAATGCAAGAGCTGGAATATTTCAGCAGTGTTTTGTCGTGGTTCACCTTAACACAGTTACATTTTCTTGATTGTTCAAAGTTCATTGTGGATTTCTTTCATTGAAATGCAAGAGTTGGAATATTTTAGTAGTGTTTTGTTGTGGTTTACCTTATCACAGTTACATTCTCTTGATTTTTCAAAGTTCATTTTGAATTTCTTTTATTGAAATGCAAAAGTTAGAATATTTCAGTAGTGTTTTGTCGTGGTTTACCTTGTCACAGTTACATTTTCATAATTTTTCAAAGTTGAATTTGAATTTCTTTCTTTGAAATGCAAGAGTTGGAATATTTTAGTAGTGTTTTTTCATGGCTTACCTTGTCGCAATTACATTTTCTTGGTTTATCAAAGTTCATTTTGGATTTCTTTCGTGAAATGCCAGAGTTGGAATATTTCAGTGGTGTTTTTCCGTGGTTTACTTTGTCAAAGTTACATTCTCTTGATTTTTCAAAGATTTTTTTGGTTTTCTTTCATTGAAATGCAAGAGTTGGAGTATTTTAGTAGTGTTTTGTCGTGGTTTACCTTGTCACAGTTACATTCTCTTGATATTTCAAAGTTAATTTTGAATTTCTTTCGTTGAAATGCAAGATTTGGAATGTTTCAGTAGTGTTTTGTTGTGGTTTGCCTTGTCACAGTTACATTTTCTTAATATTTCAAAGTTCATTTTCAATTTATTTCATTGGAATGCAAGAGTTGAAATATTTCAGTAGTGTTTTGTTGTGGTTTACGTTAACACAGTTACATTCTCTTAACTTTTTAAAGTTCATTTTGGATTTCTTTCATGAAGTGTAAGAGTTGGAATATTTCAGTAGTGTTTTGCCGTGGTTTACTTTGTCAAAGTTACATTCTCTTGATTTTTCAAAGTTCAGTTTGAATTTCTTTCATTGAAATGCAAGAGTTGGAATATTTCAGTAGTGTTTTGTCATGGCTTACCTTGTCACAGTTACATTCTCTTAATTTTTCAAAGTTCCTTTTGAATTTCTTTCGTTTAAGTGCAAGAGTTGGAATATTTCAGTAGTGTTTTGTCGTGGTTTACCTTGTCACAGTTACATTATCTTGATTTTTCAAAGTTCATTTTGGATTTTTTTCATTGAAATGCAAGAGTTGGAATATTTCAGTAGTGTTTTGTCATCGTTTACCTTGTCACAGTTATATTCTCTTGATTTTTCAAAGTTTATTCTTCATTTATTTCATGAAAATCAAGATTTGGAATATTTCGGTAGTGTTTTGTCATGGTTGACAATGTCTCAACTACATTCACTTAATTTTTCAAAGTTCATTTTGTATTTCTTTTGTTGAAATACAAGAGTTGGAATAATTCAGTAGTGTTTTGTCAGTGGTTTACCCTGTCACACTTTCATTCTCTTGATTTTTCAAAGTTCATTTGAATTTCTTTCGTTGAAATGCAAGAGTTGGATTATTTCAGTAGTGTTTTGTCGTGGTTTACCTTGTCACAGTTACATTCTCTTGATTTTTCAAAGTCCATTTTGGATTTCTATCGTTGAAATGTAAGGGTTGGAATATTATAGTAGTGTTTTGACATGATTTACCTTGTCACAGTTACATTCTCTTAATTTTTCGAAGTTTATTTTGAATTTCTATCGTTGAAATGCAAGAGCTGGAATATTTCAGTAGTGTTTTGTTGTGGTTTACCTTGTCACAGTTCCATTTTCATGATTTTTCAAAGTTTATTTTTGATTTTTTTCATTGAAATGCAAGAGCTGGAATATTTCAGTAGTGTTTTTGTTGTGGTTTACCTTAACACAGTTACATTCTTTTGATTTTCTAAGTTTATTTTGAATGTCTTTCGTTGAAATGTAAGAGTTGGAATATTTCAATGGTGTTTTGTTGTGGTTTAACTTGTCACTGTTACATTCTCTTGATTTTTCAAAGTTCATTTTGAATTTTTTCGTTGAAATGCAGGAGTTGGAATATTTCAGTAGTGTTCTGTCGTGGTTTACCTTGTCACAGTTACATTCTCTTGATTTTTCAAAGTTCATTTTGAATTTCACTCATTGAAATGCAAGAGTTGGAATACTTCAGTGGTGTTTTGTCGTGGTTTACCGTGTCACAGTTACATTCTCTTAGTTTTTCAAAGTTCTTTGTGGAGTTCTTTCATTGAAATGCAAGAGTTGGAATATTTCAGTAGTGTTTTGTTGTAGTTTACCTTTTCGCAGTTACATTCTCTTGATTTTTCAAACTTCTCTGTTTATTTCATTCTTTGAAATGCAATAGTTGGAATATTTCAGTAGTGTTTTGTTGTAGTTTACCTTGTCGCAGTTACATTATCTTGATTTTTCAAAGTTCATTTTGAATTTCTTTCATTGAAATGCAAGAGTTGGAAAATTTCAGTAGTGTTTTGTCGTGGTTTACCTTGTCACAGTTACATTCTCGTGTTTTTTCAAAGTTCATTTTGAATTTCTTTCATTGAAATGCATGAGTTGGAACATTTCTGAAGTGTTTTGTCGTGGTTTAACTGGTCAAAGTTACATTCTCGTGATTTTACAAAGTTCTTTTTGAGTTTATTTCATTGAAATGCAAGAGTTTGAATATTTCAGTAGTATTTTGTTGTGGTTTATCGTGTCACAGTTACATTTTCTTGATTTTTCCTAGTTCATTTTGAATTTCTTTCATTGAAAAACAAGAGTTGGATTATTTCAGTAGTTTTTTATCGTGGTTTACATTGTCATAGCTATATTCTCTTGATTTTTCAAAGTTCATTTTGGATTTCTTTCATTGAAATGCAAGAGTTGGAATATTTCAGTAGTGTTTTGTCGTGGTTTACCTTGTCACAGTAACATTCTCTTGATTTTTCAAAGTTCATTTTGGATTTCTTTCATTGCAATGCAAGAGTTGGAATATTTCAGTGAAATATGAAAAATCAAGAGAATGTAGCTGTGAAAAAGTAAACCACGATATGACACTACTAAAATATTCCAACTCTTGTATTTCAACGAAAGAAATTCAAAATGAACTTTGAAAAATCAAGAAAATGTAACTGTGACAAGGTAAACCACAACAAAACCCTGCTAAAATATTCCAACTCTTGCATTTCAACGAAAGAAATTCAAATGAACTTTGAAAAATCAAGAGAATATAACTGTGACAAGGTAAAGCACAACAAAACACTACTGAAATATTCCAAATCTTTCATTTCAACGAAAGAAATCCAAATGAACTATGAAAAATCAAGAGAATGTAACTGTGACAAGGTAAACCACAGCAAAACACATATCAACGAAAGAAATCCACAATGAACTTTGAAAAATCAAGGGAATGTAACTGTGACAAAGTAAACCTCGACAAAACACTACTGAAATATTCTAACTCTTACATTTCAACGAAAGAAATCCAAAATGAACTTTGAAAAATTAAGAGAATGTAACTGTGACAAAGTAAACCACGGCAAAACACTACTAAAATATTCCAACTCTTGCATCTCAAGGAAAGAAATCCAAAATGAAATTTGAAAAATCAAGAGAATGTAACTGACAAGGTAAACCACGACAAAATACTACTGAATTATTCCACCTCTTGCATTTCAACGAAAGAAATCCAAAATGAACTTTGAAAAATCAAAAAAATGTAACTGTGTTAAGGTAAACCACAAAAAAACACTACTGAAATATACCAACTCTTGCATTTCAACTAAAGAAATCCAAAAAGAACTTTGAAAAATTAAGAGAATGTAACTGTGACAAAGTAAACCACGGCAAAACACTACTGAAATATTCCAACTCTTGCATCTCACGAAAGAAATCCAAAATGAACTTTGAAAAATCAAGAGAATGTAACTGACAAGGTAAACCACGACAAAATACTACTGAAATATTCCAACTCTTGCATTTCACGAAAGAAAACCAAAATGAACTTTGAAAAATCAAGAGAATGTAACTGTGTTAAGGTAAACCACAACAAAACACTACTGAAATATACCAACTCTTGCATTTCAACGAAAGAAATCCAAAAAGAACTTTGAAAAATCAAGAAAATGTAACTGTGACAAGGTAAACTACAACAAAACACTACTGAAATATTCCAAATCTTGCATTTCAATGAAAGAAATCCGCAATGAACGTTGAAAATCAAGAGAATGTAACTGCGACAAGGTAAACCATGACAAAATACTACTGAAATATTCCAACTCTTGCATTTCAACGAAAGAAATTCCAAAATGAACTTTTAAAAATCAAGAGAATGTATTTGTGACAAAGTAAACCACGATATGACACTACTAAAATATTCCAACTCTTGCATTTCAACGAAAGAAAACCAAAATGAACTTGGAAAAATCAAGAGAATGTAACTGTGACAAGCTAAACCACAACAAAACACTACTGAAATATTCCAACTCATGCATTTCAACGATAGAAATTCAAAATGAACAGATAAAAATTAAGAGAATATATCCTGTGACAAGGTAAATCATGACAAAACACTACTGAAATATTCCAACTCTTGCATTTCAACGAAATAAATTCCAAAATGAACTTTGAAAAATCAAGAGAATGTAACTATGACGTAGTAAACCACGATATGACACTACTAAAATATTCCAACTCTTGCATTTCAATGAAACAAATTCAAAATGAACTTTGAAAAATCAAGATAATGTAACTGTGACAAGGTAAACCACAACAAAACACCACTGAAATATTCCAACTCTTGCATTTCACGAAAGAAATTCAAAATGAACTTTAAAAAATCAAGAGAATGTAATTGTGACAAAGTTGACTACGACAAAACACTACTAAAATGTTCCAACTCTTCATTTCAATGAAAGAAAACCAAAATGATCTTTGAAAAATCAAGAGAATTTAACTCTGACAAGGTAAACCACGATTAAACACTACTGAAATAATCCAACTCTTGCATTTCAACGAAAAAATCCAAAATGAACTTTGAAAAATCAAGAGAATGTAACTGTGACACGATAAACCACGACAAAACACTACTGAAACATTCCAAATCTTGTATTTCAACGGAAGAAATCCACAATGAACTTAGAAAAATCACTAGAATGTATCTGCGACAAGGTAAACCACAGTAAAACACTACTGAAATGTTCCAACTCATCCATTTTAATGAAAGAAATTCAAAATAAACTTCGAAAATCAAGAGAATGTAATTGTGACAAGGTAAACCACAATAAAACACCACCTAAGTATTCCGACTCTTGCAATTAACCGAAAAAAATCAAACTGAGCTTAGAAAAATCAAGGAAATATAACTCCGACAATGTAAACCACGATAAAGCACTGCTAAAACAATCCAACTTATGCATTTCAATAAAAGAAATTCACAATGAACGTTGAAAATCAAGTGAATGTAACTGCGACAAGGTAAACAATGACAAAACACTACTTAAATAATCCAACTCTTGCATTTCAATGAAGAAATCCGCAATGAACTTTGAAAATCAAGAGAATTTCACTCTGACATGGTAAACCATGACAAAACACTACTGAAATATTCCAACTCTTGCATTTCAACGAAAGAAATCCAAAATGAACTTTGAAAAATCAAGAGAATGTAACTGTGACATGGTAAACCATGACAAAACACTAATGTTGTGAGGGAGAGTCAAAAGTTGGGGGGTGGGGCCCTTTTGTGTCCCAAACTGCGCAAATTAAAAAATATTAAAAAACGAGGGCTCAGCGGCCTTTTTGGCGCCGGGGGACCTTTGGAGACCTGGGGGCTTCCTTCGGGGTTGGGGCAGGGAGATCGGAGCCCTTTTGGGTTGGGGTAGGGGACCTCACGACACTGTTCAAATGGGACTTGTGCATTATAACGACCACAGAGTTTCACCCTCAAATCCTCTTCTAAAACCTCTTCTAAAATCATCTTTTAAAATTTATCTAACTGTTTTACCGAAATAATTCCCTAAAACGTCTAAAACAGTTTCGCCCAAATAACCCCTAAACGTAATTTCAGCGTGTTCCTTTTGTTTTTGGTATCCCTGCGCTGTCATATTTCAAATTACTAAGAAACACTTTCCCGCTCTAATCTCTTCATCTCTAAGATCAAAATACCTCTTCCCCACCGTTAATGCGCATTTGCAAACTTCACCCGGAAACAATTCTCCTGGAAGAACTCTAAAGACATTAATAAATTTTACCCGAAGACAATTCTCCTTGGAAATTCATCAAAGACATTAATAAACTTCGCTCGGAGACATTTCTCGGAAACTTGTTCTCCCTGGGGATTCCATGCCCATACATTGTGTGGGATCGGTACTGACTGCTCCGGTGTTCTCCCTAGGGACTCTCTGCCCATATATGGACTCCCTTTCGGACTGACAGCACAGGTTTTCTCCCTAGGGATTCCATGCCCATATATGGTGTTCTCGTGGGATCAATAGGGTCATTTCTACTACTGAGGGCCGAAATATTCATTCAAATTATCTTCACTGTCTTGCAAAAAGATTTCCCTGTTGTTCTTTGTGTTTTTGTTGTTTGTTATGGGAAGGCAGTGTGGTCTTCGTCGCTATTTTCAGTGACATATCGATTATAACTAATGCCATATTTGCCAATTTTGTAGAGCTAAAAATCCATAGAGTAAAACTTACACACAGATGCCCCTTTTTATAATAAAACAAGGGCCCGCTTTCGTCAAATGCTGTTTCTAAAAAAATAGTTTCCCTCAATCCTTTTAATATAGCTAATCCTTTTAGTTTAGTATAGCGTCGCTGTTTAAACTTTTCACGGAGTGTGGCTAATACTCATTCATTTGACTCGGCAAGACAAGCCTCTCTTCATGAATGCTCGTAGGTAACTGAACAAGGTCTCTGATCTATCTGGACAAGGTCTCGCTTCGGCAATTCTGTATTTTTGGGAAAGCCATTGGCTGAACTCAAACAGGATGGTTAGATAGGGGTATGATGGTGGAGCAGTGATAAAAGGCCATCTAAGGGGTTTTTAGGCCACTATGTGCCAACAGCATCCAAAGGCACTTTATGTTCACTGTAGCACACATAGTCTCAATCTTGTCATTTCGTCTGTCCGCCCTATTCCTACTTTTAAACATCTTCTAAAATCATCTTTTAAAATGTCTCTAACTGTTTCGCCGAAATAATTCCCTAAAATGTCTAAAACGGTTTCGCTCAAATAACCCCTAAACGTAATTTCTGCGTGTTCCTTTTGTTTTTGGCATCCCTGCGCTGTCATATTTGAAATTACTAAGAAACCCTTTCCCGCGTTAATCTCTTCATCTCTAAGATCAAAATACCTCTTCCCCACCGTTAATGCGCATTTGCAAACTTCACCCGGAAACAATTCTCCTGGAAGAACTCTAAAGACATTAATAAATTTTACCCGAAGACAATTCTCCTTGGAAATTCATCAAAGACATTAATAAACTTCGCCCAGAGATATTTCTCGGAAACGTATTCTCCCTGGGGAATCCATGCCCATACATGGTGTGGGATCGGTACTGACAGCTCAGGTGTTCTCCCTAGGGACTCTATGCTCATATATGGACTCCCTTTCGGACTGACAGCACAGGTTTTCTCCCTAGGGATTCTATGCCCATATATGGTGTTATCGTGGGAACGATAGGGTCATTTCTACTACTGAGGGCCGAAATATTCATTAAAATTATCTTCACTGTCTTGTAAAAAGATTTCCCTATTGTTCTTTGTGTTTTTGTTGTTTGTTATGGAAAGGCAGTGTGGTCTTCGTCGCTATTTTCAGTGACATATCGATTATAACTAATGCCACTTTGCCAATTTTGTAGAGCTAAAAATCCATAGAGTAAAACTTACACACAGATGCCCCTTTTTGTAATAAAACAAGGGCCCGCTTTCGTCAAATGCTGTTTCTAAAAAAAATAGTTTCCCTCAATCCTTTTAATATAGCTAATCCTTTTAGTTTAGTATAGAGTCACTGTTTAAATTTTTCACGGAGTGTGGCTAATACTCATTCATTTGACTCGGCAAGACAAGCCTCTCTTCATGAATGCTCGTTGGTAACTGAACAAGGTCTCTGATCTATCTGGACAAGGTCTCGCTTCGGCAATTCTGTATTTTTGGGAAAGCCATCGGCTGAACTCAAACAGGATGGTTAGATAGGGGTATGATGGTGGAGCAGTGATAAGCGGCCATCTAAGGGGTTTTTAGGCCACTATGCGCCAACAGCATCCAAAGGCACTTTATGTTCACTGTAGCACACATAGTCTCTATCTTGTCATTTCGTCTGTCCGCCCTATTCCTACTTTTAAGCATTACCTCGGAACCTTATCACAAATCCGTGATCTTTGCGGTATTTTGCCACTCAGAATCCAAAATCTGAAAGAAAAGATTTGCAATCTCTTGCCAGATTTGCAAAAACAGAAGATGGGTCGAGTGCCAGGATTCAGTTATGTGTTTTTTTAGTTCTACTAGCCAATTCTGCGTTCTTTTGAAGCTTTTGAGGAGAGCAGTGACACAGAAACATATGCGAAAGCGTTGCAAATGCTGGACGTCATGAACCAGTCATAGTTGTGGAGGAACTGGGTCCCTTTGCTCACCCTAAAAGTTCAACCATGGATTCCTCTTTAATTTTTTTTTTCTTTTCTTTTTTTGTGTGCTTATATTTTTTTTTAATTTCAGAGTTCTCCCTTCGAAAATACTGATTGCCATTATAGTAATTAGTTTTTTTTTATTATCTGGTGGTTAGTAACAAAGATATTCAGGAATTAAGTGTACCATGTTAATTAGCTCATAGTTTCTTACCAGCTAAACCATTTCTACCAAATAAAAATATCCATAAAAACATTATAGTCATTTCATTTTAGTTGCTTCAGAATAACAACAGCTTTTGTAATGTAATATATATTTTTTAAGCAAAGAATGCAATTTCCGAGAAATCATTTCAGAGAAGACGAAGCTAAGAACAACTGCTTTTAATTTCATTAATTCTCTTCAGCAATATTGATTATATAGTGATTTATTTTTTATTTGTCGTAAATGTTTGAAAAAAAAAACAAAAAAATATTTATTAAAAAACCAAAAAAGCCCAACCAGTATACAGACCTTAACGGCTAGAGGGGTGGGGGAGGGATTAATAGCCTTGTTTAATTATAATAACTCTTTTTTATTGGTATTTTGTTCGTTTCAAGATTTAATTATTCATATATATTAGTACTTGTTATGGTTGCCTGTTTTTTTTTTGGGGGGGGGGGGGCATTTATTCTTTTAATAGTATTGTATGGCCATTTTTAGTTTGAATTACTCCAGGAACCTATTGTTGTTAGTTTTAAGTATTATTTTGCTCTTTACTTTTCTTAGCGCTTGAAATTTTTCTTCCGTTCGAATGATTCCTGTTCAATTCCAAAAACAATTGATTTGTGCGATCATGTCTGAGAGTAAAAAAAAAAGAAGAAAATAGTAAAGAGAAAAAAAGAAGAAAATGGTTTTGTCCTTGTATGGTATACCGGACAAATATATTAAAGTGATTAGTGCTATGTACGAGAATAACACTGCTGCGGTTAAGGTAGGAAATGAGGTTAGCAGCTGGTTTTGTATTAAATCAGTAATTAAGCAGGATTTTGTTCTATTCCACTTTATATGGATTATTTTGATGGACTTTGTTTTAAGAAGCACAGGAAAGGCAATGGGAGACCACAGAATCAAATGTGGAGGAAAAAGTCTCCTGGACTTGGATTATGCTGAGGATTTAAGCATCCTAGATGAAAGTGTGAGCAAAATGAATGAAGTTTTAGAGGTTTTGCGAGTTCAGGGTGCTAGAGTATGTTTGAAAATCAATGTTAAAAAGACTAAGTCACTAAGGCTAAGAATAAGTGAAGATGAAAAGGTAAAGTTGGGTAATGAAAAGATTGATCAGGTGGACAGCTTCACTTACCTTGATAGTATTATTAGTAAATATGGTTGGAGCAGTGAACTTGTCCAAAGTAGAATAGCCGAGGCTCAGGGTGTTTTTTTCACAGTAAAAAAAGTTTGGAAAAATAGGAAGATAAGTCTGCAAACCAAGATTAGAATATTAGAAGCTACAGTGATGACAGTGGTCAAATATGGCTTTGAAGCATGGGCGCTCCGAAAAGTGGATGAAGCTTTGCTAGACGTTTTTCTGAGAAATTGCTTAAGGATTGTTCTGGGTACCCGGCTGACTGACCGTACCGTATTTCAAACAATAGGCTATACACAAAATGTGGTTCAATACCGCTCTCTAGGGCTATAATGAAGGAGAGGTTGAGGTGGCTAGGGCACGTTGTGCGGATGAAGGGTGACAGACTGCCAAAGATTGTTCTTTTCGGCGAACCGTCAAGGGCCAAAGAGAAAGCAGCTCGTCCTCGTCCGGGGTGGGAGGACGTCATAAAGAAAGATTTAAAGGAAATGGGAACTTCATGGGCGGGCGCAAAAAGGGAGGCTTTGAATAGAGTGGGATGGAGGAGGAGCGTGCGTAGCTGTGTCGGCCTCAGGCGGCTAGGTGCTACGGTGAGTTGTTAGTAGTAGTAGTAGTACTTCTCGTGTCTGTCCCACGCTCCCACTGTCTGATACTGAAGGATATTTTTAATATCACTCAATATAAACAGTATGTTCTTTTTCTCCTAGTCGTAACTACAGCAACACCAGCACTAGCACAGAGTACCAGCACAACCACAAAAACTAAGACGCCTGTACCAACTATGACAACGACCCCTACTACCACAAAAGTGCCAAGTAAGTCATGGAAACAGATTTTCTGATTTAGAATCTTTTTTGTCGGTAGAGCACAATAAGTGTTTATAACCAGGTGAAATAGCGTAATTTTTGCTTGATTGATTAAGAGATATTAATGTATTGTGTTTTTATCCTATCCTTTTAAACAAAAGTTCAGAGTTAAAGTATTCTTATTTTATTAGAACGATAGATTTATGTCTAAAACGATTGGAACGAAAACCTATCGTATCTAAAACGATAGTTATAAATTAACTTGCGATGTTTAAAGTATAACTGTATCCAAATTCTAATTAAATTCTCAAAAAAAGGAAATGTTTCATCCCTGAATAAATTACAACATCCCCTACATTTTTATAAAGAAAATTGATTCTACTATATCAGGAGATTTATTAGTAACATAATTTATTTGTAAAGTGCAAATTACATTCTGGTATTTAGAAGGTGCAAGAGACGTTTCAGTAGTGGTCCCATACTCTTAGTAGTAATTGTAGTAGAAGTAATAGTAGACGCAGTATTTGTAGTAGTAATAATAGTAGTGGTAGCAGTAGTACTGGTAGTAGCAGTAGCGTGTGCATATTACCTTTTAGCGAATTAAACGTTCCCTGCATCACACCCTGAAAGTTTTAACTTAATAGCTTAATCCGTTCCTGATATACGTTCTATTGACAATCTGCAAAGACAGTATTGTGCTTTGAATTAGTTCACCATTACCGGAAGTTTTCACCTTAATACCCTTGACCAAAAATCAACAAATGTGACCACCCTCACAATAACTAATACTATAAGTAAACAATGGGCAAATTTCAAAACTTGTAGTACTTTTCTGTGGGGCTGCCGGGGTCATATAATCCGCAGAGGCACAGCTATTGGACTTTTTATCCAAGTTCAACAAAATAGCTTTCTAAAAATTTTTACTGGATGCCTTTGGGAGAAAGGGGTGTAAGAAGGAGGGTGGCTACCCTCCAATCACTTTTAAATCTCAAAACTGGTACAAGAATTTTCAATATCCAATCGAATTGGCCTCTTCCATAGTTTCAATGCTAACTTCTTCCATACGAAGTGCCATGGTAAAAAATAACGCTTTGAGTCCACTTCGCTCTTTGCTTTGAAAAGTGTTGTTTATTTCTCCTAGTACAGGAGCGCAAAATTTGAATTTGATCTTTTTTCTTAAAATTAAAAGGAGGCAAGCTTTCCAGAATGGAAAACAGTTGGGGAGTTGCAAATGTACGAAAGAATGAAATCGAACAGTTCAAGGTAACAAGGTCCAAGCAAAAAATGATCTGTGCCAGTAGTAACCGAAACTCTAAGGAACAGAAGTTTGGAAACAACATATCATAGGCAGGTCAATAGAGCTGCATAAGTAAATAGAAAGTGGGCAAAATATGCTTTTGGTGATGACATAACCTTCCTTAGTCCCTTAGGAAAGGGCTGTAAGTTACACTGGTACTTATGCATTTTACCGCCAAAACTCAAGAAGTGAAGTTAGGTTAATCTTAATTAAATTAATTAAAAATATTTTCCACAAAATAAATTTTTCAAAGAAAAGTATAGAACTCCATTAAACCAAAAATGAGCATAAATAAAATCAAATAATCTACCAAGCGTGAAACTACCACAAATCAGCATCGATAAATAAACGAAACCCAAAACGAACAGAAATTACAATAAATAACCGAGTCAAACTCAATATGAGCAGAAATTAACATGAGTTGGGCTCAAAACCCATATGCCTTTCCAAGGCCAAAACATAATTTGCACTTTACTGAAAAAATGTAAATGGTTTTAATTTATAACTTTAATAAATCAAATTTTTTTTTTTTTTTAAGGCAATCACGTAAAGTATGAATTTTGTTTAGAAATTTAAAGTTTATGGGTAATTTGTTAGAATTTTTAAACCCTTCTTCCTAAATAAGTATTGTGTTGTTTAAGTATATAATTTACTGTTTGTTGAGGTTATTGTAAGGGAAGAATGGTTCAAATTGTATTTATTTTATTTTAGCTTTTTTTTATTATATATTTTTTTTATTGGAAGCTTGAATGGGTAATATAAAATTGGGAATGTAGTTGAAGCCAAAATAACTGACAAAAATAATCGGCTGAAATTAGTGACAAAAATGACTGAAATAACCGAATTAAGTAACCGCCTAAACTTACTAAAATGACTAAAATAACTGAAATGACTGACTTAAATTACTAAAATAACTAACTAAAATTACTAAAATGCCTAAAGTAACTGACTTAAAGTACTAAAATAACCAAATAAAATTAATAAAATGACTAAAATAACCGACTAAAGTGATTAAAATAACTGACTAAAATGACTAAAATAGCTGACTAAAATAACTGACTAAAATGACGACAATAACTTAAAATAACTTACTAAAATTACTAACTAACTAAAATGACTACAATAACTGACTGAAATAACTGACTAAAATAATATACTAAAATTACTAAAATGACTGAAATAACTGTCATAAATGACTAAAATAACTGAAATAAATGACTAAAATAACTGACATAAATGACTAAAATAACTGACTAAAATTACTAAAATGACTAAAATAACTAACTAAAATGACTAAAATAACCGACTAAAATTACTAAAATGACTAAAATAACTGAAAAAAATTACTTAACTGACTAAAATCACTAAATCCTTTCATAACATATTGAATAAACGCAGAGTAACCTCTCCATTATTGCAGGAATTCTGAAGTCGATAACTGAAGACTCACTTCATTTTCTAAACAGAACTGTTCAACAAGGAGCAATTGCAACGTTGCAATGTAGATTGACTTCAGATGTACAAGATGTACTATATTTTTCATTGTTCAAAAAGTTCGATGCTAAGAAAAAACTATTATATGCCAATGGTCAAATATTTTGGAGAAATGAAGAATTCCGAGTCCTGACATGTATGTAAAATCTTTCGTCTTTTTTTCTTTCAAGGGATTTTCATTCTATTTTATTCTTTTATTCTAGTTTATTTAGCTTTTATTCACTGTTGGTACCCCCTTGGTATCTCTGTCGGTCTTTCACTCGGGAGCGTCAAATGTTTGCATACTATGGTCATGCTGTACCCTTGCTTCAGTGTGCTCAGTATTTTTCAATTTCTTTTTGTTCAGTGTGGGGCACTGTAATTCTCCAACTAAGGTTTTTTTTTACTATGGCGATTCCAATGGTATACTTATTAAACCAATTTGATAGTATTTTCAATCCGTTGTTAATTGGGTTTAGGGCAGTTGATCCCCCAATAATGTGGAGAAAAAATTATTTTTCTCAAAATTATTTTCCCATGTCCCTTGAATATCCAGATATGGACCCCTATTACCCCTCTCCCCTCAGTAAAAATGCTTGGTATTTGCCCCTGATTATGGGCATATGGAGCTAAGAGAGGAAAAGAAATAATAAATGAAACATAAAATAAAAAAAGGGTGAGAAAACGAGGATTTTGTCAGCCAGTGGCAAAACATGAAGACGAAAAACAAGCAAGTATTTTGACAAGGACCTCCGCCAAGTCGTCCTCAGTGCTAAACAAAAAGAAAAATAAAAAATAAAAAAATGACAAAAACCTAAAATCTAACCTTTTGGAGTTTACTCGACAAGATGCGAAACAGACACTGAATGAAAGACTAAGGCGAAATCAAAAAGGATTTACCAAAGAGATTGAGCAAGAATGTTTTGCCTTGTAATACTTTTTTCTCGCCTGCAATTTCGGTTTTTATTAGATATGTAAATAGCTTTTCTTAAACTTGACTGGGTGCAAATATTAATTGAGTCTTTTAGTAATAAATTGTTATAAATTGGGCTTAATGAAATGTCTCCGGTGTCTCTATTTATTGCCAAATTTCTGTTTATATATATTTTTTTTATCTCAATTACGTCTATTTATTGCCAAATTTCTGTTTATATATTTTTTTTTATCTCAATTATATCTTTAAAAGATAGCAGTAGGCCATTTACAGTAGATATTAAAGTTGCCTCCTCAAAAAGAACAAGATGTGTAGAATTTTCAAATATATGCAGGGCCAAGGCGGAATTAAAGCTGTCATTTTTATTTTCCAATCTCAGGGACTTATCTATTGAAATTTTGTATTCATGTAAATGTTCGCCAAGTTGTTCATGGGTCCTACCAACATGATTAAGTTAACAGATTTTGAAAATTCTGTCGACTACAGAAATTATTACCCCTCTCTTCACAGAAGCAGGGTGATTTGACGAGAAATGTAGATACCGATCATTATGGGTTGGCTTTCTGTATATAGAAAATTCAAGGCTAAGAGTATTTTTTTATAATCAAAACATCCAAGAAAGGCAGCTTTTCTAAATCTTCTAGGTCCATTGTAAACTGGAGATTCGAACCAAAAGAGTTTAAATGTGCCAAAAACTACTTAAGAGAGTCCTGTCCATGCCCAAACAGAAAGGATATCATCAACGAAACGACACAAGAGAGAATGTTTTGAGTGGAAACTATTCAAAACGAATTTTTGTATGAAGTCCGTGTCAAAGTTTGTCAGATAAGGATACAAAACACTGCCCATGAATAGGCCCATAATTTGAAGAAAAGAATTTGTCTCGGAAATTAAAAGACGAAGAGAACTTGTTGTAAAGACGAACAAGCGTATTCTTCTGTCCATTTCTAAAGTTTTTTAATTTGACCAATCAGAATTTTCCTCTATTTTTCTTTGTAAGGCCTGCTCACATTTATGGACGTAGCATAAAGTGTACATAGAAACTGCATCAAAACTAGATAAGATAGTTTTTTCTGTTGTATTTTGAAATTTTAACTTCTCAACAAGATCTATGGAATTTTGTATGTCAGATTTCTGTGTGCTTGAAAGAGGCTTAAAAATGGTGGCCAAGAACTTTCCTACACCTGTAGATGGAGAACCATAACATGCTACAATAGGACGTATCGGAATATCTTTTTTATGGATTTTAGGCAGACCATGAAACTTTGGGGCTGAACATCCTTTGGTGTAGAATTTTATGTACATTTGAGGAGTAATTAGTCTACGGTCTTTTAAAAATCCTATTTCTTTTCCCAACTGCTGTGTGTATTTGTCTGTGGGATCACTTTTTATTTCTTTGCAAGTATTTTTGTCCATTAAAAGGGTATTTGCTTTCATTTCATAATCTGCAGAATTCATAATTACTACTGTGTTTTCTTTGTGTGCTCTTGTAATTACTGTGTTTTGATCTTTTTCTAAGTTTTGGAGGATTTTAATTTCTTCTTTTGATGAGTTGAAAGCGACTAAGAAGGCCTATAATCAAGAATACTCTTTACAATTTCACCTTTGATTAGGTCTGGATTTTCAACCTCCCCATGAGAGCTAAAAATAGCAGACTCCACGCCCGTTATAATCTCTGATGTATTTACGGTTGTTTGAGCCATTTCAAATTTGGGCCTTTTGAAAGAATACTTGGCTCCTTGGATGTAAAAACCTGAGAGGATAGATTTTTCAAAGGAGGGCCAGGGCAAAATTTAGGAAGTGAAATCGTGTTTGTTGAAATTGTTGAAATTCCAGTTTTTGGATTTTTCAAGATAAGCAAGTTTTTTCTAAATGGAAAACGTGTCGAAAAGACCTATGTGAGATATGTAAAATTTGGTGAAAATCCTAAACGGATAAAGTCTGATATAATAAAGGTTTGAAATCAAATATCTTATTACTAAGGACGTCTCTTTTGAATCTATGGTCTTTTAAAATATGTGCCACAGTTTTGAAACCCATTCTCAGGGTAAACGGGCCTTCAGATTGTGTGCCTAAATGTAGTTTGAAACGTAAAGAATGTGGAAGAATTCGATGTCTTTTGCAAGTTTCTACAAAATTGAACTGACAAATAAGATTGGTTATGTTTTTTAACACAATTTATAAAAAATATAAAACAATGTTGGTCCAATGCTCCCCGTAAGCTTGACATAAATACATTCCAAGCCTACACTGGCTACACATGACATATGAAGCTAAGAGAGGAAAGATAATAATAAATGAAAATAATATCTTGTTTTAAAATAATTATGTTCTTGTCTCTTCTTGTAGGTAATTGTGGTTTAATCTGCTGAGCGTTCTGTAACGTAAGTCTAATGGTCTACTTTTCCGCTTTTGGGTTTTTAACTGTTGGACATATTTTTCCCTTCCTTGTCTTTTTTCCAAAACAGGAAGCTTACATAAACCTACAGGAAATGTATTTATCAGACTCCTTCAACAAAAACCTGCACACCTAGGGGACACGGAGCGAGGAAATTTTTGCCTGAAGTTGAGCTAAAAGATCCCCTCCCTCCTCGAAAAGCAAAGTATGTTGTGAAATGTTTTTTTCTTTCTGTAAAGCTTGGCCCCTCACCTGTCAAAAGTTAGCTGATTTTCCCACCCAAAAAGTGTTCCTACAGCTGTAATAACTTTTTCTTTGCACTTTGAAGCAGACGACGGTCCTTAGATCTGTAGAGCTTCGTTGATAATAAAGATTTTACTAGTGATGCCTATGTTAAAATTTTTATTTCTTTTTAGCAATAATGCAAGATGGTGTTTTAAGGCAAGAAGATGGCTCTGATTAGTCATTACATTAAATATCACAAATGTACTGGATGAGGACTCTGGCCTTTATATTTGTGTTGGAATAGGCAGAATGGGTGTTAAAACTTTTGTTGTCAAAGAGGCGTATCTTATTGTTACCCCTTCAGGTAAGCCTAATTAGTGGCAATTTTGGTGACGACCTAGAGACAAATGCCTTTATTATTTGTACTTAATGTTGCAGATAGTTTTATGTTATTGCTGGAATGTTTCAGCACTTAATACTACCGATATTTTGACTATCACTTTCTCTGCAGGAATTTCGGAAAAATTGGTAGTAGTGTTTGAATTGACTGGTACTACCATTCAACAGTGTATTTGCGCCAAGACCAATTCAAATAATATTAATTGGACAGAGAAGGACAACATTTATATATAATTATATATATATATATATATATATATATATATATATATATATATATATATATATATATATATATATATATATATATATATATATATATATATATATGTATATATATACGTTGGTCATCTATAATAAATAGACACTGAACAACTGAATTTTCATAACATGAAACCCAATCACGGTTTTTAAATCCTTTTCATCCCGTACCAACCAAACCATCTTGTTCTTTTTTTTATTCTAGATTTCTTTTAATCCCTATGCATTCCCAAGGCCAGAACATAATTTGAACTATACTAAAAAAAAACAAATGAATTTTCATTGTCAGTTTAATATACATATACTGATACTTATCCATCGCACCGCATCGATACTTATGCCTCGCCATCGCACCTCCAATCCTGTCTAATGTATTTACCAGTAGAGCAAGTTAATTCATGAGGTCTGCAGGTGTAAGTTTTGTCCCAATGTTCACCATTATCTTCGTCGGACGGATCTAACGATCCAATTCTTACTGCCACCGCACCTCAGATCGATGTTAAGGCAGCGCCCATCACTGCACATGAACTCGAATGAACAGCAGAAGTTTGGTATTGGCCAAACAACTAACGATTAAGCTGGAATTATTTGCTCAGTAAATAATAAAGAAGGGCATAATAATACTCTTATACCTACGCGCACGACTCCGCTCTTAAAGGGGAGCGCGCTAGCGCTGCCTATGATACCTATGATTTAGTTAGGCTGCCTATTGCTGCCTAAGTAAAGAACGATATGGTCACAATGTGTTTTTTTTCTCCACCCGGGCACTTCGTATCGAAGGAGTTGTAGAAACTTCAAAAAGGGCTCATTCGATTGTAAAATAGAGTTCCTAAACCCTTTTTAATAATCGAAAGGGATTGAAGGGCAAATAGCCCCCCCCCCCCTCATACCCATTATTCCCCCAAACACATCCAATCAAAATTTTTAAGATAGCCATTTTGTTCAGCGTAGTTGATTTCCAGGTAGAAAATATGTTTTTGAGGAGGACACTCCCCCACGACCTTCGGGGCAAAGGTTTTAAGTTATGCCCCTAGGGCATATAAGAACAATGTTGGCATAATGTACTACTAATTATTTTTTTCCTTTAAAGCAGGGCACTGCATATGGAAGGGGTTTTCGTAGATACTTCCAAAAGGGTTCATTCTATTGGCAATTGAGAGTTCTAGTGCCCTCTTTAATAGTCGAAAGCGATTGGAGAGCAACACCCCCCCTCCCCCCTTACGCCCATCATTCCCCCAAATACATCCAGTCAAAATTTTGAGATAGCCATTTTGTTCAGCGTAAATGATTTCCAGTTAGAAAACATGTTTTTGAGGAGGACACTCCCCCACAACCCTACGGGCAAGGGTTTTAAGTTATGCCCTGGGGGCATATAAGGTTTTTATAGAAGGCGTTGTCGTAGAAACTTCAAAAAAGGCTAATTCGATTGGAAATTCAAAGGGCTATTGTCCTTTTAAATAGTCGAAAGTGATTGGAGGGCAACTTCCACCCCCACACCCATCATTTCCCCAAACACATCCAATAAAAATTTTGAGATAGCTATTTTGTTCAGCGTAGTTGATTTCCAGATAGAAAATATGTTTTTGGAGGAGGACACTCCCCCACAACCCTCGGGGCAAGGGTTTTAAGTTATGCCCTGAGGACATATAAGAACGATATTGGCAAAATGTACTATTTATTTATTTTTTTCCTATAGAGCAGGGCACTTCATATGGGAGGCGTTGTCGTAGAAACTTCAAAAAAAGCTCATTCGATTGGAAATTCAAAAGGCTAGTGCTCTTTTTAATAGTCGAAAGTGATTGGAGGGCAACTAGCCCCCCCCCCCACGCCCATCATTCCCCAAAAAACATCGAATAAAAATTTTGAGATAGCCATTTTGTTCAGCGTAGTTATTTCCAGATAGAAAATATATTTTTGAGGAGGACACTCCCCCACAACCCTCAGGGCAAGGATTAAAAGTTATGCCGTGAGGGCATATAAGGTTTTTATGGAAATCTCTGTCGTAGAACCTTGAAAAAGGGCTCATTCGATTTGAAATTCCAAGGGATAGTACCCTTTTTAATATTCAAAAGTAATTTGAGGGCAACTAACCTCCCTCTCACGCCCACCTTTTCCCCAAACACATCCAATCAAAATTTTTAGATAGCCATTTTATTCAACGAAGTTGAAAGTTTTTTAAATTAGGTCTTTTAGGATGATAACCCCCTCAGAACCCTCAGTGCAAGGGTTTTAAGTTATGCCCTGGGGGCATATATGTTTTATATAGAAAGTTGTTACATAAATCATAGACAGCGCGATCGCGCTGCCTAAGTAAAGAACGGGGACACTCGAGAACGAGACAAGAAACGAGGGTTAAGTAAAGAGAAGGACACTCCTCCACAACCCTAAGGGCAAGGGTTTTAAGTTATGCCCTGGGTGCATATAAGGTTTTTATACAAGGCGTTGTCGTAGAAACTTCAAAAAAGGCTAATTCGATTGGAAATTCAAAGGGCTATTGTCATTTTAAATAATCAAAAGGGATTGGAGGGCAACTTCCACCCCTACACCCATCATTTCCCCAAACACATCCAATAAGAATTTTGAGATAGCTATTTTGTTCAGCGTAGTTGATTTCCAGATAGAAAATATGTTTTTGGAGGAGGACACTCCCCCACAACCCTCGGGGCAAGGGTTTTAAGTTATGCCCTGAGGGCATATAAGAACGATTTTGGCACAATGTACTATTTATTTATTTTTTTCCTATAGAGCAGGGCACTTCATATGGGAGGCGTTGTCGTAGAAACTTCAAAAAATGCTCATTCGATTGGAAATTCAAAAGGCTAGTGCTCTTTTTAATAGTTGAAAGTGATTGGAGGGCAACTAGCCCCCCCCCCACGCCCATCATTCCCCCAGAAACATCGAATAAAAATTTTGAGATAGCCATTTTGTTCAATGTAGTTATTTCCAGATAGAAAATATATTTTTGAGGAGGACACTCCCCCACAACCCTCAGGGCAAGGATTAAAAGTTATGCCGTGAGGGCATATAAGGTTCTTATTGAGATCTCTGTCGTAGAAACTTGAAAAAGGACTCATTCAATTTGAAATTCACAGGGATATTCCCCTCTTTAATAGTCCAAAGTGATTTGAGGGCAACTAACCCCCCTCTCACACCCACCTTTTCCTCAAACACATCCAGTCAAAATTTTTAGATAGCCATTTTATTCAACGTAGTTGAAAGTTTTTCAAATTAGGTCTTTTAGGATGATAACCCCCTCAGAACCCTCAGTGCAAGGGTTTTAAGTTATGCCCTGGGGGCATATATGGTTTATATAGAAAGTTGTTACATAAATCATAGACAGCGCGATCGCGCTGCCTAAGTAAAGAACGGGGACACTCGAGAACGAGACAAGAAACGAGGACTAAGTAAAGAGAAAGGCACTCCTCCACAACCCTCAGGGCAAGGGTTTTAAGTTATGGCCTGGGGGCACACAAGAACGATGTTTGCACAATTTATTATTTATTAATTTTTTCCTTTAGACCAGGGCACTTCGTATCGAAAAAGTTGTCGTAGAAACTTCGAAAAGTGCTCATTCAATTGCAAATTGGAGTGGCTTGTGCCCTTTTAATAGTTGAAAGTGATTGGAAGGCAACTAAGACCCCTCTCACGCCCACCATTTTCCCAAACACATCCAATCAAAATTTTGAGATAGCCATGTTGTTTTACGTAGTTTAAAGTTCTGGAAATTCGGTCTTAGAGGATGACAACCACCCTGAGAGACCTTAGAATAAGGCTCGTAATTTATGCCCTGGGGGCATATAACGTGTTTGTAGAGAGCGCTGTCGTTTCCAAAAGGGCTAATTTGATTGGAAATCGAAAGGCCTAGTGCCCTTTTTAATGTTCGAAAGTGATTGGAAGGCTTAACATTTTTATAGTAGAGATCGAAGTGTGTATAATCTATTATCTTTTGTTGTTGTTGTTGTTTAGACCAGGGCACTATGTATCGAAGGAGTTGTCGTGGAAACTTAGAAAAGGGCTCATTCGATTGAAAATAGAAGGGCTGATGCCCTTATTAATAGTCGAAAGTGATTTGAGGGCAACTGATTCTCCTTCCAATCCCACCCTCCCACGCCAACCCTCCCATTTCTGCCCATAAAATTTAACCAAATCAAAATAGCGTAAGTGTATCCAAGCTAACAAAGAAAATGAACAGATTTTTTGCGAATGTTTTCAAGTTTTCAATTTCAGGTCAACTAGAGGAGGTGTGAAACTAAATTAAACAGTACTATTTGTTTCCAGATTGTTAAAAGGGTGTATGTTGTTAAAAATTGCATGAAATTGCATGAAAAAAATTGCAAAGAAGGGCACTTCATATGGGAGGCGTTGTCGTAGAAACTTCAAAAAAAGCTCATTCGATTGGAAAGTCAAAAGGCTAGTGCCCTTTTCAAAAGTCGAAAGTGATTGGAGGGCAACTAGCCCCCTCCCCATGCCCATCATTCCCCCAAAAACATTCAATAAAAATTTTGAGGTAGCCATTTTGTTCAGCGTAGTTATTTCCAGATAGAAAATATATTTTTGAGGAGGACACTCCCCCACAACCCTCAGGGCAAGGATTACAAGTTAGGCCGTGGGGGCATATAAGGTTATTATGGAAATCATTATCGTAGAACCGTGAAAAAGGGCTCATTCGGTTTGAAATTCAAAGGGCTAGTACCCCTTTTGATAGTCGAAAGTGATTTGAGGGCAACTAACCCCCCTCTCACGCCCACCTTTTCCCCAAACACATCCAATCAAAATTTTTAGATAGCCATTTTATTCAACGTAGTTGAAAGTTTTTCAAATTAGGTCTTTTAGGATGATAACCCCCTCAGAACCCTCAGTGCAAGGGTTTTAAGTTATGCCCTGGGGGCATATTTGCTTTATATAGAAAGTTGTTAAATAAATCATAGACAGCGCGATCGCGCTGCCTAAGTAAAGAACGGGGATACTCGAGAACGAGACAAGAAACGAGTATTAAGTAAAGAGAAGGACACTCCTCCACAACCCTCAGGGCAAGGGTTTTAAGTTATGGCCTGGGGGCACACAAGAACGATGTTTGCACAATTTATTATTAATTAATTTTTTCCTTTAGACCAGGGCACTTCGTATCGAAAAAGTTGTCGTAGAAACTTCGAAAAGTGCTCATTCAATTGCAAATTGGAGTGGCTTGTGCCCTTTTAATAGTCGAAAGTGATTGGAAGGCAACTAAGACCCCTCTCACGCCCACCATTTTCACAAACACATCCAATCAAAATTTTGAGATAGCCATGTTGTTTAACGTAGTTAAAAGTTCTGGAAATTCGGTCTTAGAGGATGACAACCACCCTGAGAGACCTTAGAATAAGGGTTGTAATTTATGCCCTGGGGGCATATAAGGTGTTTATAGAAAGCGTTGTCGTTTCCAAAAGGGCTCATTCGATTGGAAACCGAAAGGCCTAGTGCCCTTTTTAATGTTCGAAAGTGATTGGAAGGCTTAACATTTTTATAGTAGAGATCGAAGTGTGTATAATCTATTATCTTTTGTTGTTGTTGTTGTTTAGACCAGGGCACTACGATTGAGAATAGAAGGGCTGATGCCCTTATTAATAGTCAAAAGTGATTTGAGGGCAACTGATTCTCCTTCCCCTCCCACGCCAACCCTCCCATTTCTGCCCTTAAAATTTAACCAAATCCAAATAGCGTAAGTGTATCCAAGCTATCAAAGAAAGTAAACAGATTTTTTGCGAATGATATCAAGTTTTCAATTTCAGGTCAACTAGAGGAGGTGTGAAACTAAATTAAACAGTACTATTTGTGTCCAGATTTTTAAAAGGGTGTATGCTGTTAAAAATTGCTGAAAATTTTTCTCCATTATGCAAATAGCAGGCCAAACTATTAAGTCTTATAAAACGAAAAGATTTAAAGTATTATTTTCATTTTCCCTGAAAAGACTATGTCAATATAAAACAGAAATTAGTTAAAAAAAACTTTTTCCACAAAATAAGTTTTTCAAAAAAAGTAAAGAACTCCATTAAACAAAAAATGAGCAAAAATAAAATCAAATATTCTACCAAGCGTGAAACTACCACAAATCAGCATCGACAAATAAATGAAACCCAAAACGAACAGAAATTACCATAATTAACCGAGTCAAACTCAAAACGAGCAGAAATTAACATAAGTTGGGTGCAAAACCCCTATGCCTTCCGAAGGCCAGAACTAAATTTGTAAAATAATACAAATGAATGTGCATTGTCAGTTTAATATATATATATATATATATATATATATATATATATATATATATATATATATATATATATATATATATATATATATATATATATATATATACATGTATATATATATATATATATATATATTTACTGATATTTAGTTATCAAAATGTTAAAACAATCTGATTTATTAAAGTTATAAAAGTAAAAACTTTTATATTTTTTCAGTAAAGTGCAAATTTTGTTCTGGCCTTGGGAAGGCATAGCGGTTTTGCGCCCACCTTTTCCATAAGCACATAAAATCAAAATTTTTAGATAGCCATTTTATTCAACTTAGTTGAAAGTTTTGGAAATTAGGTATTTAAGGATGACAAATCCTCCCACCAGAGCCCTCAGGGCAAGGGTTGTAAATAATGCCCTGGGGGCAAATAAAGTTTTTATTGAAAACGTTATCGTCGAAACTTCAAAAGGGCTCATTCAATTGAAAATTGAAAGGACTAGTGCCTTTTTTAATAGTTGAAAGCGGTTGGATAGCGACTAACGCCCCTCTCACGCCAAGTGGTTTGCCAAACACATCCAATTAAAATTTTGAGATATTCATTTTGTTCAACGTAGTTGAAAGTTCTGGAAATTAGGTGTTTTAGGATTAAAACCCCCTCAGAGCCCTTAATACGAGGGTTGCAAGCTGTGCCCTGGGGGCATATAAAGGCAAGGGGGCGCGCGCCCCCCTAGCGTAGTCTAAAGTAGTATAATTTCCTTAATTAACTCAAATTCGCGTTAATTAAACTTGCTCCTACCGCAAGTTTATCAGATCAACCTATTTTACGCCCCCCACTAAAATTTTTCTATTGGATCAACATATTTTGCACCCCCCCCTCCCCCTCCTAAAAAAATTCTGGATCCGCCCGTGTGTTATTTAGCTCAAAATTAGAGGGAAGCGAAAGAATATTCATCAGTAATTTCATATGTGCATCGTAATAAATAGTACACATAGATATACTTATATTTGAGTATGACATTTTGGCCTATCAATGTATTATATCAATGTTAGTTTTCTGTTAACTAAAAGTTGACTGGAGAGATTTCGTTATAGATCAATAATTCAAGTTTTATAACAGAATAAAATGAATATTTCATTAGCTGTGAAAGAATTGTCTTTCAAACATTTTTCTGATCTTTTTGTTGTTGGCATAAAAACTCGGATTAAGGGAATATCTTATAATTCTAGGCCAGTTCAAATATAGATTTTAATTAATGTGCTTCAATTTTCAATTTATTTAATTTAAATTTTATTCGTTATTTTTTTTTCTTTTTTATCAGAATGAATAAAAAACGAACATAAATTAGATAAACATGATATATGGCCGTAGGCCTACTAGAAAAAATCAGAAATAAATATTTCAATTATGATTTTAAAACTTGCTTTTGTTTTACTAATTAAAAATTCATGGGTTATTTAGATATCAGCTGATATTAGATATCAGATATCAGCATGTCCTAGGATGAAAGGATTAGAATGGCTTTTGAGTCTTTGACGGAAAGTTAATACAAAACAGAATGCAAACAGGGGTTAATGCTAAACCCTATGCTTTCTAAAAGCCAGAATATAATTATTACTTTATTGATAAAAATTCTTTTAAATGTTTTCGCCTTTATAACTTTAAGAATTTTTTTACGATTTAAAAATTAGTTACGATTTTAAGGAATAAATATCGTCTTATCTATAGAAAATGCATCTAATAGAAATTTTGAGACAGCCATTGTATTCAAAATAGTCTAAATATCATATAACCTGGCTTTTGGAGTTAAAACAGACCCAACAGATAAGGGGCGAGGATTGTAAGTTATGCCCAGGGGGTATTTAAGGTTCTTATTGAAGGGATGGTTGTTTAAGTTTAGAAGAGGCTTTGTCTTTCTCCCTGAAAAAGACTTTGTCAATATAAAACGAACAGAAATTAATTAAAAAACTTTTTCAACAAAATAAGTTTTCAAAAAAAAAGTAAATAACTCAATTAAACCAAAAATGAACAAAAATAGAATCAAATTATATACCTAGCGTACAACTACCACAAATCAGAATCAATAAATAAATATAACCCAAAACAAACAGAAATTAAAATAAGTCAAACTAAAAAAAAGCAGAAATTAATATGAGTAGGGTTCTAAACCCCATGCGTTCCAAAAGTTAGAATTTAATTTTTATTTTACTGGAAAAAAGTCTAATGAACTTTGTGAAAAAAATGTCTATTGTGACTTTCATGAACAGAATAGAATCAAATAATCTACCAAACTTACAACTACCACAAATCGGTATCAATTAAAAAATGAAACCCAAAACAAACAGAAATTAAAATATGCATAACTCAAAACGAGCAGAAATTAATCTGAGTAGGTTCTAAACCCTATGCTTTCTAAAAGCTAGAATATAATTTTGTACTTCATTAAAAAAAAAATTTAATGTATTGACTTTTATAACCTTAAGAAATCAAAAATTAATTAAGATTTTATGGAATAAATATCAGCATATGTGCATTAAACTGACAATGCATATTTTTTTCAGTAAATTCATTTGAATTTCTTTTCAGTTCTATACTGAAAACGTTTGACACTAAGAGCTCAAAATCATATTCTATGGCCAAAAAAATTTTTTCATAATTAATTGTATTTCTAAAAATAACCTTGAAAGCAGTGGCGTTTTTTCAGGCGGGCAATGATTTAGAGAAAAAAGTATTCTATAGCCCATGCTCTTAACTTTTTGGATGGCAGGGGCAGATCCAGGATTTTTATGGGGGGGGGGCAAAATAGGTTGATCCTATAAAAAAAAAATTTTTTTGGGGGGGGGGCGCAAAATAGGTTGATTTGTTAAGCTTGCGTTAAAAGCAAGTTTAATTAACGCAAACTTTGGTTAATTAAGTAAATTACGCTACTTTAGACTACGCTAGGCGGACGCGTGTCCACCTGGCCCCCTGGATCCACCACTATCGGATGGACTTCCATCTTGCGCCCCCCCCCCTCTAATAAAGTGTTGTAGCTACATCCCGGCTTGAGAGCTTCGATTCAACTTTGTAATTCCGAGTAATTTTTACATGACTGCTAATAAGGGATTTTTAACATGAGAAGAATTATTATTGTAAGTTAGTCATCTTTCGAGCTTAAATTATTACTAGACGCTCACCTTTGTATGTAGTGCTTCCACTGTGTCGGATTTTTCCGACATTGTCGGATTTCCGGCCCTCTTGTCGGTCAAAAAAATTTCGTGTCGGACTTCGGGAATTTTGTCAGATTTTCAGTAAAAAACGGATATTTTTCAGATTTGTGTATTTTTCTAGATTAATGGAGTCTCCAACTCCAATAAAAAAGGATTTTTAAACTAATAAAATTAGAAGACCGATTCTGTTAGGGATTTTCTGAAAGTCATTGGCGTTAGCGGCGACAGTTTGACAAGGTACAATTTTTGAAAATTTGCACATGCTGTGCTTCAATCTGCTCTGATATTTCAGTTAATTTCAAGATCTGAGGAAGTTAAGGTGAAACTTTTTCCCAATGCCAGTATAAAATTAGAAAGTCTTGTGCCAACATAGTAGCCTGCAGGAGAGCTTGGCCATTATGGTTTAGTGACACCATGTGCTTCACAGGTTCAGAAGGTTTTACAATCTCAAAATAGTATACTCAAAAGAAGAATGCAAGCTGGTCCTCGGTCTAGGGATGTAGATCGGTAAAAGACTGGTAATTCTGGCACTCTTCTTGAAGTCAAGTTTAATTATAACAGAGAAATTACCCAGAATTTGTCAAGAACTGATCTTCAAAGCACACTTTAACCATAATAGCTATCCTGAGCAGTGTTTCCATTCTAGGGATTTTCCCCCTATAATGGGGATTTTTGAGGTCTTTTAGGGGTAAACTTTTTTGTCTAGGGATTTGGGGATTTCTAGGGATTTTAACAAGTCTTCCGGATTTTTTAATGAATTTCTAGGGTTTTGGCCCTAGAAGCTCCTCTTCCAACCCAAAAAAGAAAATGGACGGAAATAATTTTTTAGCCTTTTTTCTAGAAAGGTGAAAGTTTGAACGCGCCATAAAGTGAGTTAAGGATCTTTTGCACAGTCATTTGGAGGTTCCTTATGTTTGATTGATTGCCTCTGATGAATGGAGCGTTCTAGAAGACGACGATAACCACTAAATTGGCGTAGAAGTCAAAAGAAGAGGGGTCCTTAATTCTTTTAACACTACTAATAATTTGAAGGAAACCTGGTATAGGTGCAAATTATGGACCCCTGCAGTCAAAGGTGCAGAGGTACTGTTTAATTAAACCAGGACATACAGTAAGAAAATATTTGTTTATATTCTGCTTCTACTGGACTGTCCTCTGCACCTTTAGAGCACATTAGACTGAATAACGTACAGTGATAAAGGAGAAGTTTTTGTCAGGTACCCCTTTTCTGCACCTTCACCGGAAACTTGGTTAGTTATCCAGATAATAGCAATTTGTTTGATATTTTCATTAAAAATTCTCTGCCTTTTCCTGTTTCCACAGCGTCCCTGCCTCATTCTGATTCTTGATATTTGAACTGCAATCAAAAGCTGCTGCTACCCTTTAATGAAACCAAAAATTGAATAAATTTGGGATACATTGTGATCTGTCACCTTTTCCTGACATTTCAAACATTTTGTTCTTTCAATGGTATCATGACTTTCTTGTCAATAAGGAATGTTTTCATTTACAAAATGGTTATTTTAAGGTGATTGAAAGCCAGTTGATACTCATTGATATCCCCTTGTCTGCTGTGCTATATATCTGTAAAGTCGTCATGAAATTAGGTTACATTACTTTGATTAAAAAATGAACTTGATAAATGACAAAATGCAACAGCTACTATAAATAAAAATCTATCAAAATTGTCAGGCTCTTTTGTTTCTTAGAGGTTCTTAGTCACAAGAGGCAAAACGCTTTTCCTTGAATTTTCAAAAGTTCTGCCAAGTTGACATGCATAAGATTCTGGAGTCTGTGTAGACACGATGGCTTTCAGTCGAAGCTGCTGTGGGCAGAATTTTGGAACAATTGAATGCTCTTGGTGCCTACTGCAAACTTCTACTAGTTGATGATCCAATCGAGCTCAATGAGCTTGTATACGCAAATCTGAACCCAGTCATGAACATTTCTGAATTTATATCCTTTGCATTGGGATTTCTTGTGAATGCAATGTAGCTTTTCAAGTTGACAAACCACCGTTTTATCGCCTAAAACTAGAGACTGAATGTCTTTTCAAGGAATTGTCTTTGAGCTTTATAAAGTAGGACTATGTGAAGTCAACAAATGCATTTCAAGTTAATGAGAATGACCCAAGTTTGTACCTTCCCCTCGAAAGTATTATCTGGTTCCAAATGGGCAGAACTCCCTCTTGGGGCTAAAATCAGGCCCCAAGACGCAGTTGAAAAGATCCTCAGAGCCGCACAATCTTCTTACATCGAAGCTGTGCAGGAGATTCAAACTGAATTTCGTTCCGATTTTGACATTTATCAAACAGTTCGTGGTAACGAACTGTAAGTAAGGAGCGACCCGGCTCAATGGTAACCGAAACTCTAAAAAACGGGATTTTGATACCAATAGATACATCAAAAGAATCAGATTTTAATTCTGATTTCAAATATATAAGTTTCATTAAGTTTAATCTTACCCATCAAAAGTTACGTGCCTGAGAAAATTTGGCTGATTTTCGAAAAAAGGGGGAAAGACCCCCCAAAAATTATAGAACATTAATGAAAATCACACCATCATAGACAGCGTATCAGAGAACCCTACTTTAGAGGTTTCAAGCTCCTATATACAAAAATTTGGAATTTTCCATTTTTTGCCAGAATAAAGATCACGGATGCGTTTTTTTTTTTTTTTTTTTTTGTTTTTTTTTTTTTTTTTTTTTTAACCCAGGGGTTTTAGTATCGACCCCGTGGTCCTAGAATATCGTGAGAGGGCTAATTGGAACGGAAATTAAAAGTTCTAGTGCCCTTTTTAAGTGACCAAAAAAAATGGAGGGCAACTAGGCCCCCTCCCACGCTCATTTTTTTCCCAAAGTCACCCGATCAAAATTTTAAGATAGCCATTTTGTTCAGCATGGTCGAAAATATGATAAAAATTTCTTTTAGGATGACTTGATCCCCCAAAGTCCCCAGGGGGAGGGCTGAAAGTTATGAAGTTTACTCAATGTTAACATATAGTATTGGTTTTTGGGAAGTATACAGCCTTTTTCAGAGGAGCTTTTTTCGGGTCGGTGGGGGAAGGAGAGGGGCGGGGCCTATATGGAAGGACATTGCTATGAAGGGGGCGCCGGATTTCCCAGCATTATTAAAGAAAAAGATCAGGAATTAAATAAAAAAGAACAAGTTTTTCAACTGATCAACTGATTGTGATTAAGAGGTCATTTTTAAAGAACTGGAAAAAAAATTCGAACTATAGTTTAAAGAGCAGGGTATTAACTAGGGGGCGAACCCCCTAATATACGTGTTAAAAATTTATGAATATAGAAGTTCGTTACGTAAGTTAATTCTAAGTTACGTATATTTATTACTAATAAAAACGTTCGTAAATAAAATTAAACAAGTTTCGAAAAAGCCATTTAACCAAATATAATATGCAAATTTTGTTTTAATTATTCATGTACGGTGAGCCAAAATCAAAACCTGCATTAATTCAAAAACGTTCAAAAATTAAATAAAAAAAACAAGTTTTTTTAACTGAAAGTAAGGAACGACGTTAAAACTTAAAACGAACAGAAATTAGTCCGTATATGAAGGGGGCTGTCCCCCTCCTCAACGCCTCGCTCTTTACGCTAAAGTTTGACTTTCTCACAACTCTATTTTTTTAAACAATAAAAAAACTTTAGCGTAAAGAGCAAGGCGTTGAGGAGGGGGACAGCCCCCTTCATATACGGAATAATTTCTGTTCGTTTTAAGTTTTAACGTCGTTCCTTACTTTCAGTTAAAAAAACTTGTTTTTTTTATTTAATAAATATGTAGAAATGGTTGACCCTATATCAGCTCAGTCACTACGGCTTGGCTTTCTCCAACCCTTCATTCGAAATTAGGGGAAATTACCATGGAATTGAAACAAAATCGAACAGGAGTGGGTGAAGCAAAGTCTTATCAATGTTGAAAATATTGAAAAATATTGATGCGGTTATCTACTGGTGCTTCTTTGTTTTTTTCGAAGAAAAACTCTTCCGGAACCGAGCTATACAAAAACTAAAATTGGCGGTAATATTTGTGCTTTCTCTTCCATTCTCCAACGTTGTCGTCAAAAGGTGTTTCAATGCAGTAAAAATAATAAAGACCGATAGACGGAACAAGCTTATAACGAAAACATTACATGTGATTCTTAAGACAAAACATAGTATGAAGCGGGCCCAATAAAGTACCCCAGGGTTTTTTGAGGTTTTTTACTGCTCAACATGAAAATAGTCAAGGTTTCAGCTCCCATCAGAAAAAAGGAAGAAGGTATTGAATCTGATTCTGACTAAAAGCTGATTTTTCTTGTTTTTCTATTGTCAATATAACCGTATTCTCAGGAATTGATGCATTTTTCACATCAATGTGTCAAGCAGTGTGGCCTTATAAACCAAATTACCAAAAATAACCATTTAAAATAAATATTTATTTATATTCACTACCATATCTACTGAGCTACTGACGCAACAAATTAAGCCGTCTGATTGGTCATGCGTAGCAGAAAAGGAATTGAATCTATTTCTGTTACTTAATCTATTTCGTCTTACTACACGAATGTGAACAATGCCTAAGTATTTTTTTATATTTTACCTTTTCTATATTACTTAAAGCACATTTTATGCAACTTTCTATCCTTTAGTTTCATATTTTCAGTCACCTTTTGACAGATGTGTCAACAGGTAATTTTTTTTCATATTTTTTTGTAACTTAATCACGACTCGATATAAAAACAAGTCAAAACATGTTTAAACAAAAATAATGCTTTAAAAACCGACTTGGATTGCTGATTGGATATCATTCATGCCAATCCATCGCACGAATTCAAATAAAACTAGGGTGTTGTAAAAATACTAATAGAGACGAAAAAAAATGGGAGAGAAAAACAAATAAATGAAATATATTTATATGGTCCAGAATCTAAAATCTGGCACCGAAATCTATAAACAAAACCGAACTTAACTAATAAATAAATAAAAAGTATTGTTTTGGACCTCAAAAGAAGATATTTTGGTAGAAGTAAAAAGTCTTGGATTGTAAAATTAGTCGTCTTTTACAAATGTTATCAAAAGTCAGCATAACAAGGCTTTACTAAAGACTTAGAAAGAAGTCAGAAAATGGGAAAACCTATAGGGATTTCGGTATTGAAAATCGGGATTTCTAGGGATATTCCACTAGCCTCTTAGGGATTTCAAAAGAATAAATGGATTTTGCACCAAGCAGGATAACCTACATGTACCCTGCATGGGGTGCATGTGTCTGGAACAGGGGTATGGAAGGAGAAAAAAAGAGTTTCTCTGAGCAGTAGGCTATAGCTAACCAGTCAGGAACTCTACTATTGGTAAAATTCTCGGTAAATATCTACCAAATAATATTATTTAGTTAGGAATAAAGTTAATCCACAATTTGTTGCCTTTTTTTTATTCTTTTTACGAATATAATAAGCTTTTCTATCGGAGATTAATTTCAGCCCCCCCCCCTATATCTACCAAACCAAACCCATATGTGGCATATTTAAGGGGGGGCTGAAATTCATTTCCGATAGTGATAGCAATATAGGATGAAATATGAGTTAAAACAACTAGTAATGTGCAGTAATTTACCATTATATAGAGGGGAGGAGGAGTGGATGTAAGTACTTCAAAGTACCTTCCCGGGACATACCTTAGCATGTACATCCATCCCTGAAATTTTCATTTTCCTAACCCGACCCCTTTCCAAGATAGCCAAAAGTAACTAAAGTAGAATTTTACCTATATTACTATCATAATTATAAATCACTGCTCACCTTACACAACTTCTGCTTTTAACCTTGTTCATTAAAATATATTCCAAAATCCTATTTTCTTTACAAGCCATTTAATTTTCTACCCATGCTGACTTTGGTCATGGTATAATGAAACCGGGTTTGTTGTGATGTCACAACTT
The DNA here is from genome assembly GCF_049724085.1 of Artemia sp. Qi Xiang Cuo. Taxonomy (NCBI): domain Eukaryota; kingdom Metazoa; phylum Arthropoda; class Branchiopoda; order Anostraca; family Artemiidae; genus Artemia; species Artemia sp. Qi Xiang Cuo. The sequence continues at coordinate 32,863,207 of NC_142805.1, forward strand.
TGCTTATCATACCCCCTTACCCTTAAGGGTAGCATGCAGGTGCCAAACAACTCTGTGTTGATAGACATTTAAACTTTATTAATTAGGGAAAGAATTTGACTAGAGATAGACAAGTAAAAATAACCAATTCGTTTTTAAAGGACAAATTATGTCATGGGAAGATGTTTTTGAAATCCCCCTTCCACCTAAACTCAAAATTTTCTAAAATTCTACTTTAGAAGCTTTTAAAATATTTCTAAAGCACTAAAAGATAGAGTGCTAAAACATCAGAATCGACTTCAGAGGACACGTTATATCATGGAAAGAGGTTTTTGAAATTCCTCTTCCACCGAAACTCAAAATTTTCTAAAATTCTACTTTAGAAGCTTTTAAAATATTTACAAAGCACTAAAAGATAGAGTGCTAAAACATCAGAATCGACTTCAGAGGACACGTTATATCATGGGAAGAGGTTTTTGAAATCCCTCTTCCCCCCAAACTCAAAATTTTCCAAAATTCTACTTTAGAAGCTTTTTTAAATATTTCTAAAGCACTAAGACATAGAGCACTACAAACGTCAGAATCAACTTTAGAGGACAATTTATATCATGGGAAGATGTTTTTGGAATCCCCCTTCCCCCCAAACTCAAAATTGTCCAAAATTCTACTTCAGAAGCTTTTTTTAAATATCTGTAAAGCGCTAAGACATAGAGCGCTACAAACATCAGAATCGACTTTAGAGGACAATTTATGTCTACTTTAGAAGCTTTTTTAAATATTTGTAAAACGCTATGACATAGAGTGCTACAAATGTCAGAATCGACTTTAGAGGACAATTTATGTCATGGGAATATGTTTTTGAAATCCTCCATCCCACCAAGCTCACAATTTTCCAAAATTCTACTATAGAAGCTTTTTTAAGTATTTATAAAGCGCTAAGACATAGAGCAATACAAATATTAGAATCAACTTCAGACGACATTTTATACCATGAGAACATGTTTTTAAAATCCCCCTTCCCCCCAAGCTAAAAATTGTCCAAAATTCTACTTCAGAAGCTTTTTTAAATACCTGTAAAGCGCTAAGACATAGAGCGCTACAAACATCAGAATGGACTTTAGAGGACAATTTATGTCATGGGAAGATGTTTTTGAAATCCCCTTTCCCTGCAAACTCAAAATTTTCCTAAATTCTACTTTAGAAGATTTTTGAATATTTCTAAAGCACTAATAGATAGAGCGTTTGAGCGATAGAGCGATTGATCACATTGGGTTTAAATACAATTGGGTTTAAATACAATTGAGTTTAAATACAACTGGGGAAAGGAATACCTAGCCACTAGCAGTTGTTGGTACCATGATAGCTGCCAATTTTTACTTTTCTTCCTTACATCTTTTAGACAGGCACAAGTAGGTCCATTTTGTCGACTGATTGGATCATATCAGAACACTTAATGTTGAACAACCTTTGCAATCGGAGGATCATGAATGTACCAATATTTTGTGAGATTCCTGATGCCAGATCACATACTTCAAGAACTATTTTGTTCTTAAACTCGCGGTCTATAAAAACCTTATATGCTCCCAGAGCATAATTTACAACCCTTGCCCTGAGCGCTTTGAGAGGGTTGTGATCTTCGAAGACCTAATTTACAAAACTGTAAACTACGATGTACAAAATGGCTATCTCAAATGTTTGATTGGATGTGTTTGGAGAAAAGGTGGGCTGAGAAGGGGGTTAGTTGCCCTCCAATCACTTTTGGCTATTAAAATGGGCACTAGCCCTTTGAACGTCCAATCGAAAGAGCCTTTTTTGAAGTTTCGACGACAATACCTTCTTTAAAAACCTTATATGCCTCCAGGGCATAACATAAAACCCATGTCCTGAAGGCACTGGGGGAATGTCCTCCTCAAAAACATAATTTCTGTCAGGAAATCAATTACGCTGAACAAAATGGCTGTCTCAAAATTTTGACTGGATATGTTTCGGAAAAGATGTGCCTGGAAGGACTGTTTGTTGCCTTCCAATCACTTTTGACTATTCAAAAGGGCACAAGTGACTCCAATTTCTAATTGAATGAGCCCGTTTAGAAGTTTCTACGACAATTTCTTCGATACGAAGTTCCCTGCTCTAAAGGGAAAAAAATAATAAATAATACATTGTGTCAACATTGTTCTTATATGCCCTTATGGCATAACTGAAAACCCATGCCCCGAGGGTTTTGGGGGAGTGTCCTCCTCAAAAACATATTTTATATGTGGAAATCAACTACGCCAAGGAAAATGGATATCTCAAAATTTGGATTGAATGTGTTTCGGGGAATGATGGGCGTGGAGGGGCCGGCTAGTTGCCCTCCTATCACTTTCAACTCTTAAAAAGGGCACTAGCCCTTTGAATTTCCAATGTAATGAGCTTTTTTTGAATTTTCTATGACAACGCCGTCTATAATAACCTTTTATCCCCCCAGGGCATAACTTACAGTCCTTGCTTTGAAGGCTGTGGGGGAGTCTCCTCCTCAAAAATATAATTTCTATCTTAGAGTATACGACGCTGAACAAAATGGCTATATGAAAATTTTGATTTCAGGAGGCCATAAATTTTGTACATTGTCAATTCATTTGTTGATAACGGTCACCATACTCATCCATCCGAAATTCTATAGTAGGCTACAACTATTGTTAAAATACACGGTGATATTTTTTGGAAATATAAATAACTTGCCCAAATCTAACTTCTCAGGCAGGAAAAACCGATAAAAAACAAATTAATTTCTTTTCTTAACCAAAGAAAAAATTAAGTAAATTAAAAAAAGAATATGAATTAGCGTAAGAAAGTTTTTCTAAGAAAGTTTCTCAGACAAAAATAAAGCAGCATTACTAAACCAAAGACCAGCAAAACAAGTGAAATTCTAATTCAAACCTAAAACTTACTTAAATCATTATCAATGAATAACTCACATTCCAAATGAACAGAAATTATAATGAACAATCAACTCAAACTTAAAACGAATCAAAATTATCACAAAAAACTATAGGAATTCCACCTTTAAAGCCATCTAATTGCCAAGGTGTCTTAAAAAACTTTACTGAAAATAAAATATTTAATAACTTTTTTTATCCGAACAAATCCAAAATTTCTGAGCCTTCCAGGAATGTACATCATTGTATATTAAACATTCAGTCAGTTTTCCGTAGTTGTTGATTTATATGATGATTTTTTCTTTTCTATGTATGATGTGACAAATAAAAACACACCAATCGAAATAAAAACTGTTCAATAAAGCAAATGACGCATTGGCTTTTAGAAGGCTAAGGGACTATTTGTCCTACTCCTGTTTGCCGTAATTTTTGTTCCTTTAAAGTTTATCCAATTTGTCGTAGTTTCGGGCTCATTTTAGGGCAAGGGTGGATCCAGGATTTTTTTTTTGGGGGGGGGGGATTACTAATTTTTTACTTTTTCGGGGGGGGGGTTACTAATTTTTGACTCAGTTTTTGACTAATTTTTACCTAGGTTTTACTAATTTTCGACTTATTTTTTGCTCGGTCAAAAATTTCGGGGGGGGGGAGGGGGGTTCAAACCGGGTACCCCGCCCCGGGATACGGCCTTGTTTTCGGGTGTTTATTAATTGTAAATTCTGTTCACTTTAACTTTAAATATTTTTTTTTTTATTATTATTTGGTTGTATTTTCTCTGAAAAACTTTGTTTATCGTAAGAGATGCATTTCGAACATAAAAATAAAATACATACATTTTATGTTTATGAGGTAAAGTTTTCTTATACTTGAAAAGTTTTCAGTCTAATATGTTTTATTTTTTTAGCTGACGAACTTACCACATCTTCTACCACTATAACAACAACTTCGGAATCAACTTCAACTTCTACTTCGACTATTACAACTACAACTCCTACAACTACTTCTCCTACAACAACAACAACTCCTACAACTACGTCTCCAACAACAACAACAACTCCAACTACAACAACATCCTCCACTACTACATCCCCTACGACAACATCTTCCACGACTACAATTTCTACAACAACAACTCCAACAACAACAATAGCTTCTACTACTACATCTCCTACAACTTCAACTCCTACCACTACGTCTTCTACAACAACAAGTGCTACAACAACCACAGCTTCTAGTATTACATCTACTATAACTCTGACTCCCACCACAACTTCTGTGACAACCACTACAACTACAAGTCCTACCACTCCAACCCCTACAACTACTTCTTCTACAACAACAACTCCCACAACAACAACAACAACAACAACCCCCACTACTACATCTGCTACAACCATGACTTCTTCTACAACAACAACTCCAACAACAACAATATCCTCTACAACTACAAGTTCTACAACAACATCTTCTGCAACAAAACCTTCTCCTACTACTAAGTCAACTACATTAACGACTCCTACGACAATACGTCTGACAACAACAGCACCAGAAGTAGTGATTCTGCCCGTGATAACTACTTCAGAAGGTAAGCAATTTTTTTTTATATACTTTTTTTGTCTTGCTCCAATTAAATATTAGTGGTAAGACGTTGATAAACATATAATCATATGTATTTAAAACGGACATGCTCATTTCATTTTGGGTTTTAGTGTGCAAAAACCGTTAGAAACTATTCACCCTATGGGGATATCCGGTGGTTTGAAAAAAACTTTTCTGTAGTCTGCGGAATATATTCTTCAGACATTTCAAATACTTTAATAATCAATTACTACTACTACCAACAGCTAAACGCCAAATCGAGTGACCTGAAGCCATTACAGGTAGGCACGCTCCTTCTTCATCCCTATCAATTTAAAGCCTTGCTCTTTACACCCTCCTAGAGAGTTTCCATTTCGCTTAAATCTTTCTTTATGACACCCTCCCACCTCATCTTTGGATAACCTGTTTTCCGCCTAGCCCTACACAGCTAGCCAAAAAAACAATTTTTGACAATCTGTCATCCTTCATCTGCAGAACGTGCCCAAGCCATTTCAATATTTTCCCCATTATAGCCCTAAAAAGCGGGATTTAGTCTCACTCTTCGTAAGGTCTACTGTATGAATTACGGTCAGTCAACTGGGTAAAATGGGTAACCATAAAAATCCATAGGTAATTTCTCTTGAAAACATCTAGCTAACCTTCATCTACTGCATCCGCATCCATGCCTTAGAACTATAGTTGACCACGGTCATCACTACAGCTTCCATTATATGCAGACTTATCTTCCTATTCTTCCAAACCTTTTTCAACTATGAAAACAGAAGCCTGAGCTTTGGCTATTCTTCTTTTTAAATTTTCACTGCCCCAACTGTCCTTACATTTAATACGACCAAGTCAAGTATAGCTGTCAACCTGATCAATCCTTTCGTTTGGTAAAGCCACCTTTTCATTGTCACTTATTCCCAGCCTTGGCAACTTATTCTTCTTAACATTAATGTTCAAACCTATTCCAGCACCCCGAACTCGCAAAACCTCTAAAGACTCATTCATTTTGTCGCACTTTCGTCTAGGGTGCATAAATCATTATCATAATATAAATCCACGGAAGTTTATCCTCCCCATTTATACCTTGACCACCCAGTCCCGTTCTTATGCTCCTTGAGACTAAGTACATAAAAATAATCGATATAACGGGGGATAGAACCCAACCCTGCTGATCTCCTGATATAATAAGAAACCTTATACTAACTTCATTTCCTGCCTAAGCCGCAGTAGCGTTGTCTTCGCAATGCGACTAATCAATTTAATGTATTTGTATGGTATACCATACAAGGATAAGACCTTCGCTAAAGCTCTTCTATCAACAGAATTAAAAACTTGTTCATAATATATGAGACTCAGAAATGAAGATGTTCGATCACTGAGGCAATTATTAAATATTTATCTAAGAATGGAAATTCAGTCAACAGGTCATCTAACCTTTCCAAGACTCCAATATTGTTCCATCATCCTTTTATCTTCAGCATCTTTCAGTTTAAATAGTGTCATATTACTAAGTAATTTGCTACCAACAGAGAACACGCCAATGTCTTGATAATTAACACACTCACTCTTATCACCTTTCCCATACAGTGGTTTCAAATCGCTTAGTACTTGTCCTTTTTAAAAATCATATTCATAATCTTCAATAACTTAATTTTTCTATCATCGAAGCCACAATATTTAAGAAACTAATTTAACACAGTATCAGTATCGGAGGCCTTATTATTTTTTTAATCCTTTTAGTATGGTTGATGAATCTTCCTCACAAAACAAATATTCCTTCAAAACCAAACTATTACAGTGTTTCTTATTTTCCTATATATCTTTTCCCGTAACTCTGTCTTAGTTTAGCTTATTCTCGGAATGTTCTGCCTACCTCGGTTTAAATCTTTCGTTATCACTAATTCTGACCCCTTTCCCTCCTTTAACTGGGATAATTCCAGGCTTACTACTCCCTTTCAATTTATTAATATGCCAGTACAATATTGTGCTCTTACGCTGTCTAGCTGCATCGGCCAGATCCTTGCCAATTTTATCCAAGGAAAACAAATTGTTTTCCTAAATTTATTCTATCTATCTTCTGGATTATCAAATTTTAAACTCTCTAAGTTTAGTATTCAATTGTTCCTGGATAAGAAATACAAATAATATATAGGTTAAATATTCCTGATTCACCCAGTTTAGTTCCGAATTTTTGCGAACTATTAAGAAACCAAATACGCCAAAAACAGACTGCACACTAAAAATAGAAAACGTTAAAAATAGACTGGACATTACGAAATAACTTTTAAGAATAGTGTCGCGCATTGACTTTGCTGGTACTCTAGAAGTAATTACTTTCTTAAAGAAGATTTTCAAGGTTTCAAAACCTAAGTATGATTTCTGTATCTATCAAAACGTTTTGTGAATTATACCGTATAATCTGACTTCGAACCATAGAAATTTCAATTATTTATTTTTAATGAAATACCAAAGCAATTTTACATTTTTGTCATTCTTATTTTCAACTCTACCTTCTGGGTCTGAATTTACATTCCTGGTACCGCAAAATGTAATAATACGAGGGTCATTCCAAAAATACTTGAGATTTTTGCCAACATGGTTATTGCAACTGTTATCTATGACTGTGAAGGAGCTGTACTTGTGGACATTTAAGATGGTTGAACGTATTTCTAGATTTCCCTAAAATTAGTAGTCTAAAAGGATGGAAACCTAACATGGAGAAGTAATCTTTGACTGAAGGCGGTTATGTTGAAAAATCTCTTGTAATGATAAATTATGTATATCCATTGTAGGTTGAAAGATCAATTGTAATGGAAAAATTAATAAGCAATTACCAAGTTCTGCATATTTGTTATGTCTTTGTACTATCAGAAATATGAACCATATTTATATGGAACTAGCTAAGTGTTCATGAGAACTGCCTTTGAAAAAAAAAAACTGAAAAATACTGAAGTCTTTTGACATTAATTATAATAAACGCTATGATGTTGCCTATGATTACTAGAAAAAAAAAATTAGTAATTTATTTCTGCTGTTGGAATAAACAAAAAATTAACTTTCGAATGGAAGTTAAGTCGTGCTAGCCAATAGTTACTTCACAATCATCTTAAAAAGCTTCGGTAAATAATCTACTAGAGTGAGGTAATTGCGTCGCCAAAGTTTATGCTACGATATTTTTGCCTGTCGTTTGGCCGGCTTCATTGCTATTTTAGTTGTACTTGAACACTTTTCGTGTATGTCCCACGGTGCCACTGTCTCACACTGAAGGATACTTTGAATATCACTCAATATAAAGATTGTGCTCTTTTTCTCATAGTCGTAACTACAGCAGCACCATCACCGGCACACAGTACCACCACCAGTACCACAAAGCCGACTACGACGACTGTGGCAAGTATGACAACGACCCCTACTACCACAAACATGCCAAGTAAGCCTTCGAAACAGATTTTCTGATTTAGAATCATTTTTGTTGGTAGAACACAATAAGTGTTTACAACCAGGTGAAATAGCGCAATTTTGTTTGATTGATTAACAGATATTATTTTTGTTTTTTTTATCCTATTACTTAAAACAAATGTTCAGAATTAAAGTACTCTTGTTTTATTAGAACAACAGATTTATGTATCAAACGATTGGAACGAAAATCTATCGTATCGAAAACGATAGTTATAAATTAACTTGCGATGTTTAAATTATAACTGTATCTAAATTATAATTATCTTTTTAGAATCAGATCTTGCCCTAGACCTTTTGTTCGAATTCTTTACTCTAAAAAAAAAGAAATGTTTCATCCCTGAATGTAAAGTGCAAATTACATTCTGGTGTTTAGAAGGCGCAAGAGACGTTTCAGTTGTGGTCCCATAGTCTCAGTAGTAATACTATTAGACGCAGTAGTAGTAGTAGTAATAGTACTAGTGGTAGCAGTAGTACTGGTGGTAGCAGTAGCGTGTGCATATTGCCTTTTAGCGAATTAAACATTCCCTGCATCATGCCCTGAAAATTTTAACCTAAATAGCTTAAGCCGTTCCTGATATATGTTCGTTTGACAATCTACAAACACATATTGTGCTTTGAATTAGTTCACCCCCACCGGAATTTTTCACCTTAATACCCTTGACCAAAAATCAACACATGTGGCCACACTCACAATAACTAATGCTATACGTAAACAATGGGCAAATTTCAAAACTTGCAGTACTTTCCTGTGGGGCTGCCGGGGTCATATAATCCGCAGAGGCACAGCTATTGGACTTTTTATCTAAGTTCAACAAAATGGCTATCTAAAAATTTTGACCGGATGTCTTTTGGGAGAAAGTGGTGTAAGGAGGAGGGCGGTTGCCTACAAATATCATAGAGCGCTACAAATAGAGCTCAAAATTCTACAATAATTCCCCCTTCCCTCCAAACTCAAAATTTTCCAAAATTACACTTTAGAAGCTTTTTTAAATATTTCTAAAGCTCAAAGACATAGGGCGCTACAAACATAGAGTTTAGCTACAAATAAAGAGTTTAGCTCAAAATAGAGCTAAACTCAAAATTTTATAAAATTCTACTTGAGAGGCTTTTTTTAATACGTCTAAAGTAACAATACATAGAACGATGTAAACATTATCATCGAAGTTAAATGATAAGTTTTGTCATAGGAAGATGTTTCTGAAATCCACTCAGTGCCCCATACTCGGACTTTTCCAAAATTCTATTTCAGAGGCTTTTTTAAATATTTCTAAAACGCTAAGACATAGAGCTATACAAAGATCAGAATCGACTTTAGAGGACAGTTTATGTCATGGGACTATGTTTTTGAAATCCTCATTACCACCAAGCTCAAAATTTTGCAGTATTTTACTTTAGGTGATTTTTTAATTACTTCTAAAGCACTAAGACATGGAGAACTAAAAATATCAGAATCAACTTCAGAGGACAATTTATACCATGGGAACATGTTTTTAGAATCCCCCTCCCCCCCAAGCTAAAAATTATCCAAAATTCTACTTCAGAAGCTTTTTTTAAATATCTGTAAAGCGCTAATACATAGAGCGCTTCAAACATCAGAATCGACTTGAGAGGACAATTTATGTCATGGGAAGATGTTTTTGTAATCCCCTTTTCCTGCAAACTCAAAATTTTCCTAAATTCTACTTTAGAAGATTTTTAAATATTTCTAAAGCACTAATAGATAGAGCGTTAAAAACATCAGAATTAGCTTTAGAGGACAAATTATGTTATTGGAAGATGTTTTTGAAATCCCCCTTTGCCCCAAACTCAAAAATTTTCCAAAATTCTACTTTAGAAGCTTTTTAAATATTTATAAAGTGCTAAGACATAGAGCGCTACAAATATCAGAATCGACTTCAGAGGACATATTATATCATGGGAAGATGTTTTTGAAATCCCCCTTCCCCCCAAACTCAAAAATTTCCAAAATTTTACTTCAGAAGCTTTTTTAAATATCTGTAAAGCGCTAAGACATAGAGCGCTACAAACATCAGAATCGACTTGAGAGGAAAGTTTATGTCATGGGAAGATGTTTTTAAATTCCCCTTCCCCCCAAACTCAAAATTTTCCAAAATTCTACTTCAGAAGCTTTTTTAAATATATGTAAAGTGCTAAGACATGGAGCGCTACAAACATCAGAATCAACTTTAGAGGGCAATTTATGTTATGGGAAGAATTTCTTTAAATCTCCCTTCCCCGCAATTTTAAAATTTTCCAAAATTTTACTTTAGAAGCTTTTTTAAATATTTCTAATGCGCTAAGACATAGAGCGCTACACACATCAGAATCGACTTTAGAGGCCAAATTAATTCTACAATAATTCCCCCTTCCCTCCAAACTCAAAATTTTCCAAAATTACACTTTAGAAGCTTTTTTAAATATTTCTAAAGCTCTAAGACATAGGGCGCTACAAACATCAGAATCAACTTTAGAGGACAAGTTATGTCATGGGAAGATGTTTTCTTAATACCCATTGAAATTTTGACAAAACAACATTTTACCTTAATTTTTAGTTATCAGTTTCTTTTTCTCTGGCTTTAGTTCTGAAAATCATTTCAGCCGAATTTTAAGCCATATCAATGTTTTATTTCCAAAATTTAGGAAATGCATTTGCATATATTTAAAACCTTATAAGTTGGGATTGAGCAAAGTTTTGAAGCTGAAAACAATTTTGTTGTACTTCATTTAAACAGAAGATCTATTTTGCAAGGTTCCGTTGCTATAACTCACAAAATTTTAAAGGTCATTCAAAGTTTTTGAAACCCCATTACCGTTTCCCCTTCATACTCTAAAATCTGGTCGATAATTTAAAATTTGAAAAGCCTTGTTTTCCACGGGGTATTTTTGAGGGAGGGGATTTTCCGTGAGGGGGGGGGGTATTTTCCGCGGGAGGTATTTTCTGGGGGGATTTCTGAAGGGTATTCACCAAGAACCACAAATTTGATGGTATGAGTTTTATTAAAATCTTTGACTTTTAGGGGTTGTTTCCCCCTTTTACGAAACTCAGACAAATTTTTTAGACAGGCAAATTATCAACCAGATTTTAGAGTATGAGTCCGGTGCAACACGTTGCAACGAAATGGTCAGCTTAGATTAGTATAAGCAGAGGCACCGCGAGCAGGTTGCTGACCAGCGCCCCCGCCCTCCCCCCCCCATCAAATCCCCCTGCCGCTAACCATTCCACCCTCGAAAGAAAATTTTTATATAAGTTCCAGCATTTTTAGCATATTTTAAATCGCGGATGTAAAAAAGAAAAGCAAAATTTTTGCAACACTAGAGGATTAAGCTATTTGAATATATTTTATATGGTTACCCAACAAATGTTAAGGGGTTTCCAAAAAAAAAAAACAATCAAAACAAATTTTACCCTACAAAGAGATAGCTAGAGATATTAGTGGTGACCCAAGTTGTGGCCCCCTTGGCTCATAGTTCGGTCCTTTTGATTGTTCTGTCACGTCACCATACCCAGTGAAACCACCACTGGTGATGATGTGGCGGTAGAAGGATCAAGTAGCTGGTAGCCCCAAGGCAAACAGTACGGAATTTTCCCGGAATTTTAATCTCGAAAAGGCAAGCCGTTCCAAAAATATTGCTGATACGCCCATTTTACAATCGGTATGCACGTAGTATGTTTTAATTTAGTTCAACTTTCTCCACGACATTTCCTCATTGTTCATTTTAGTACCCTCATCCTTGGTAGTAGTCGTTACAGAAGCAGTAGTTTCAGTGGTAGTGGTGGTAGTAGTATTAGTTCTAATAGTAGTCGTAGTGCCTGCAGTGGTAGTATTGGTAGTTGCAGTAGTAGTATTAGCGTGCAAATATTGCCTTTTTAGTCAACTGATCATCTCCTACATCAATTTGCAAAAGTTCTCAATTAATATACTCAGTCATTCCTGAGTTAAGCCCTTTTGACAACCTGTATGAACTCTCCTTATTTTTCCCTGAAAATGAATGCCATTCTCCGTTTTGGAAACTAAAGGTCAAACATGTTCACCTTTCTCAATAACAAATAGGCATACTATATTTAAACAATGAACGAAATGCCTAGCTAATCTAAGGGCTTTTTGACGGAGAAGGGGGGGGGGATGACATCCCCAAAATATAAATGCTGGACCTTTCAGCAATGCTGAACAGAACATCTGTCTCAAAACTTCGATTGGATGCGTTTTGGGAGATAATGGACATAAGGTTGGCTGGTTGCAATTCAATCACTTTTGACTTTTAAAAAGACACTGGAACTTTCTATTTTATAAAAACTTATTTGCCCATATACATGATTTATAACCATTGTCCCCAGGCTCAAATGGGTTGCGTCATTCCTGTATGCATTGTTATATGATCTTTTGACAAAGTTGACCAAAATGTCATTTGACTCTTAAGAAGGGAACTAGATCTTTCAATTTACAATCAAATGACCTTCCCCCAAACCTTATGTGGTCAACCTTTCAATAAGAGCTTCATATGCCCCTGGGGAATAGTTAAATCTATGCCCACAAACTCTCGAGGTTTTTGTCACCCCTAGAGGTATTGTTCATTCTATTGTGGCAAATTTGAACAGAATTAATATCACAAAATTTCGATTGGATGCATTTAGAAAAAAGGGCGTCTGCGGGGGGGGGGGGCTAGTTGCCTTCCGGTCACTTTTACTCTAAAAAGGGCACTATGACTTCGCATTTCCAATTGAATGAGCCCATTTTCAAGTTGTTACAACCACTCCTTCCAAAAGAAACCTTAAATATTAGCAATGGGCAACTAGCATAACTTATAGCCCTTTACTTTAGGGCTGGGGCCTTGACATCTTCAGAGATATAATTACTGGACTTTTCAACTATGGTGCGAGAAATGGCTATCTCGAAAATTTCATATGATGCGTTTGGAGAAATGGTGGGTGTGTGGGAAAGTTTAGTCTTACTCATCAAACGTCACGAACCTAAGAAAATGTGCCTTATTCTAAAAAAAAGGGGGATTCCACCCCTTAAAAGTCATAGAATTTTAATGAAAATCACACCATCAGATTCAATGTATCAGATATCCCTACTGTAGAGGTTTTAAGCTTATATCTGTAAAAAATGTGGAATTGTGTTTTTTTTGCCAGAAGAAAGATCACGGATGCGTTTTTATTTTCTTTTTTTTTTTCAGGGCTGACTGTATCGACCCAGAGGTCCTAGAATACTGAGAGAGGCCTCATTCAAATAGAAATTAAAAGTTCTAGTGTCCTTTTTAAGTGACCTAAGGATTTGGACGGCAACTAAGCCCCCTCCTAGGATCATTTTTTTCCAAAGTCACTGGATTAAAAGTTTCAAATTGCCATATTTATTCAAAAAATCTAATAACTATGTCTTTGAGGATGATTTAATCCCTCACATGCCGGGGTGGTGGACTGAATTTTTTTAGATTTGCCCTTTGTTTGCATATAGCTTTGTTTTTTGGTAATTATACAGACGTTTTCAGTTTTTTTTTGTTGTGGCTGGTGGGTTGGGGGGAGGGCGTTAAGTGGTAGGATCTCTCCATGGAGGAATTTTTCATGGGGGAAGAGAAATTCTCTATGTAGGTGGTGTCAGATTTCCCAGCACTATTTAAAAACGATAAGAAACTAAATTTTTTTAGTTTAGTTTAAATAAATAAAACTTTCAGTTGAAAGTTTTTCAACTGAAAGTAAGGAGCAACTTTAAAACTTAAAAAGAACAGACATTATTTCGTATATGAGGGGGTTCGTCCCTTCGTCAGTACCTCACTCTTTAGGCTAAAGTGTGTGTATTGCTTTCAAAAGAGCTATTTATTCTAATTAAACGACCTTCTTGATTCAGTGCTCATTTTGAAAGAATGGGAAGAAAATTTGAACTTAGCGTGAAAGGTGAGGTGTTGAGGAGGAGGGAACCCCCCCTCATATACGTAATAATTTCGGTTAATTTTAAGTTTTAGTGTTTCTCCTTACTTTCAGCTGAAAAAAAATTGTTTTTTAATTTAATTATTAACAAGCGTTTGATATAGCTTATAGATTAACGTTAACGAAAGTTTTACCTTTGTATGGTATTAAATAAAAAAAAAAAACAATTTTTTTTAACTGAAAGTAAAGAACCACGTTAAAACTTAAAACGAACAGAAATTAGTCCGTATATGAAAGGGGCTGTCCTCTCCTCAACGCCTCGCTCTTTACGCTAAATTTTTTCATTGTTTAAAAATAATAGAGTTGTGAGAAAGTAAAACTTTAGCGTAAAGAGCGAGGCGCTGAGGAGGGGATAGCCCCTTTCATATACGGAATAATTTCTGGTCGTTTTAAGTTTTAACGTCGTTCCTTACTTTCAGTTAAAAAAAAACTTGTTCTTTTTATTTAATTTTTGATCGTTTTTGAATTAATGCAGGTTTTGATTTCGGCTCACCGTACATGAATAATTAAAAAAAAATGAATATTAATTTTACTTTTATTTGGTTAAATGGCTTTCTCGAATCCTGTTTAATTTTATTTACGAACGTTTTTATTAGTAATAAATATACGTAACTTACGAAATCAACTTACGTAACGAACCTCTATTTTCTTATATTTTTAATACGTATATTAGAGGGTTCACCCCTCTAGTCATTACCTTGCTCTTTAAGCTGAAGTTTGAATTTTGTTCCAATTCTTTAAAATTAACCCTTTAATCACAAATGCCGTTAATTAGAATAAATAGCTCGTATGAAAATACTAAATAATCTTTGGCTTAAAGAGCGAGGTATTGACTAGGGGATGAACCGAACCATATACGTAATGTTTTCTGTCGTTTTAAGTTTTGATGTTGCTCCTTACATTCAGTTAAAAAACTTGTTTTTTTATATATAATTTCTGATCTTTATTTAAATAATGCTGGGAAATCCGACGCCCCCTTCATAGCAATGTCCCTTCTCCCATTAAAACTTCCTTCATGGTAAGATCCTCCCACATAACCTCCGACCCACTTCCCTCCCCCACTACCAGAAAAAATCCCCTCTGAAAACGTCTGTATACTTCCCAATAACCAATACTAGGCTATATGTTAACATTGGGTAAAGTTCATAACTTTCAGCCCTCCCCCCGGGTACTTCGGGGGATTAAGTCATCCTAAAAGACATAGTTATAATATTTTCGATCATGCTGAACAAAATGGCTATCTCAAAATTTTGATCGTGTGACTTTGGGAAAAAAATGAGCGTGGGAGGGGGCCTAGTTGCCCTCCATTTTTGTGGTCACTTAAAAAGGGCACTAGAACTTTTAATTTCCGTTCGAATGAGCCCTCCCACGATATTCTAGGACCACTGCGTCGATACGATCACCCTGGGGGAAAAAACAAAAAACAAATACACACGCATCCGTGATCTTTCTTCTGACAAAAAATGCGAAATTCCACATTTTTGTAGATAGGAGCTTGAAACCTCCGCAGTAGGGCTCTCTGATACGCTAAGTATGATGGTGTGATTTTCATTAAGGTTCTATAATTTTTAGGGGGTATTTCCCCTTTTTTTGAAAATCAGCCAAATTTTCTCAGGCGCGTAACTTTTGATAGGTAGTACTAAACTTGATGAAACTTATATATTAGAAATCAGCATTAAAATCTTATTTTTTGATGTATCTATTGGTGTCAAACTTCCGTTTTCTACAGTTTCGGTTACCATTGAGCTGGGTCGATCCTTACTTACAGTTTGGTACCACGAACTGTTTGATACCAGATAAATTCATTATAGCGATTAGTGCTATGTACGAGAATTCATTTCTGTGGGAAATGAGGTTAATAGCTGGTTCCATTTTAAATCAGGAGTTAAGTACCAAGGATTTTTCCCGTTACGTCACTGACTGGCTGTACAGGAAAAAGTGGGCTCCTCAAGAAGTGTGGTTCAATCCCGCTTTTTAGAGGTATAATGAGAGGAATTTTGAGATATTTAGGGTAAGTTATTTTGATGAAGGATGACAAATTGCCAAAGGTTTTCTTTGTTGGCTAGACGTCTAAGGCAAAATGAAAAGCAGGGATTTAAGAAAAACGGAAAGTTTGGTGAGGGTGTAAAGAGTGAGGCCTTTAATAGTTTGTGTTGGTGTAGGAGACTCCACAGCTGTGTTGGCCTCAGGTGGCTTGTTGCTGTGGTGAGGCGATAGTAGTAGTAATGGTAGTGCTTAAAAATTGTATTAAATTTCATATCTTAGACACAATTTGGATTTTCAGTTAAAATTATAATCATCCCTAGTTCTCTCTAAAAATTTAAAAGCAGTATTTTTCCTAAGAATGTGATTTAGAAAGCGAGGATGGGGTTTCAAATGACGAAGATGAAATATCTTCACGATTTCTAATTTGCCATTGGGCTGAAGCCATACTGACCCCGATTTTGCTGACTTACTAAGGTGGGAGGAAATAGTGTCAAATTTTTACTGGTTATCTAAAACTTTTCTAATAATGTACCTGGGATGGATTGTCTTGGTTATAATAATCAATAAACTTGATTATAATAAAAAAAAAAACTTATCATTGAAGTGAATATCTGGTGGTGAAGGGGCGCTGAAAATTCCAACAGCTGCATTGAACCTCCAGGTATACAAAATAAAAATAAAGCAAGGTTTCGTGATGTTACCTTTTTTCTTTATCCGTCATTTTTTTTTCTTTTTTTTTTCTTTTTTTTAGGGAGAAAGGTACTATAGACGAAGAGAACTATTTTGGCATTAAATCAATACGATTAGAAATTATTTTATGATTCTGGTGTTAAAATTATAATGTCCCATTGATCACATTGGGTTTAAATACAATTGGGTTTAAATACAATTGAGTTTAAATACAACTGGGGAAAGGAAACCGAAATACCTAGCCACTAGCAGTTGTTGGTACCATGATAGCTGCCAATTTTTACTTTTCTTCCTTACATCTTTTAGACAGGCACAAGTAGGTCCATTTTGTCGACTGATTGGATCATATCAGAACACTTAATGTTGAACAACCTTTGCAATCGGAGGATCATGAATGTACCAATATTTTGTGAGATTCCTGATGCCAGATCACATACTTCAAGAACTATTTTGTTCTTAAACTCGCGTTCTATAAAAACCTTATATGCTCCCAGAGCATAATTTACAACCCTTGCCCTGAGCGCTTTGAGAGGGTTGTGATCTTCGAAGACCTAATTTACAAAACTGTAAACTACGATGTACAAAATTGCTATCTCAAATGTTCGATTGGGTGTGTTTGGAGAAAAGGTGGGCTGAAGAGGGGGTTAGTTGCCCTCCAATCACTTTTGGCTATTAAAATGGGCACTAGCCCTTTGAACGTCCAATCGAAAGAGCCTTTTTTGAAGTTTCGACGACAATACCTTCTTTAAAAACCTTATATGCCTCCAGGGCATAACATAAAACCCATGTCCTGAAGGCACTGGGGGAATGTCCTCCTCAAAAACATAATTTCTGTCAGGAAATCAATTACGCTGAACAAAATGGCTGTCTCAAAATTTTGACTGGATATGTTTCGGAAAAAGATGTGCCTGGAAGGACTGTTTGTTGCCTTCCAATCACTTTTGACTATTCAAAAGGGCACAAGTGACTCCAATTTCTCATTGAATGAGCCCGTTTAGAAGTTTCTACGACAATTTCTTCGATACGAAGTTCCCTGCTCTAAAGCGAAAAAAATAATAAATAATACGGTATGTCAACATTGTTCTTATATGACCTTATGGCATAACTGAAAACCCATGCCCCGAGGATTTTGGGGGTGTGTCCTCCTCAAAAACATATTTTGTATGTGGAAATCAACTACGCCAAGGACACTGGATATTTCAAAATTTGGATTGAATGTGTTTCGGGGAATGATGGGCGTGGAAGGGCCGGGTAGTTGCCCTCCTATCACTTTCAACTCTTAAAAAGGGCACTAGCCCTTTGAATTTAAAATGTAATGAGCTTTTTTTGAATTTTATATGACAACGCCGTCTATAATAACCTTTTATCCCCCCAGGGCATAACTTACAGTCCTTGCTTTGAAGGCTGTGGGGGAGTCTCCTCCTCAAAAATATAATTTCTATCTTAGAGTATACGACGCTGAACAAAATGGCTATATGAAAATTTTGATTTCAGGAGGCCATAAATTTTGTACATTGTCAATTCATTTGTTGATAACGGTCACCATACTCATCCATCCGAAATTCTATAGTAGGCTACAACTATTGTTAAAATACACGGTGATATTTTTTGGAAATATAAATAACTTGCCCAAATCTAACTTCTTATGCAGAAAAAACCGAGAAAAAACAAATTAATTTCTTTTCTTAACCAACGAAAAAATTAAGTAAATTAAAAAAGAATATGAATTAGCGTAAGAAACTTTTTCTAAGAAAGTTTCTCAGACAAAAATAAAGCAGCATTATTAAACCAAAGACCAGCAAAACAAGTGAAATTCTAATTCAAACCTAAAACTTACGTAAATCAGTATCAATGAATAACTTACATTCCAAATGAACAGAAATTATAATGAACAATCAACTCAAACTTAAAACGAATCAAAATTATCACAAAAAACTATAGGAATTCCACCTTTAAAGCCATCTAATTGCCAAGGTGTCTTAAAAAACTTTACTGAAAATAAAATATTTAATAACTTTTTTTATCCGAACAAATCCAAAATTTCTGAGCCTTCCAGGAATGTACATCATTGTATATTAAACATTCAGTCATTTTTCCGTAGTTGTTGATTTATATGATGATTTTTTTCTTTTCTATGTATGATGTGACAAATAAAAACACACCAATCGAAATAAAAACTGTTCAATAAAGCAAATGACGCATTGGCTTTTAGAAGGCTAAGGGACTATTTGTCCTACTCCTGTTTGCCGTAATTTTTGTTCCTTTAAAGTTTATCCAATTTGTCGTAGTTTCGGCCTTATTTTAGGGCAAGGGTGGATCCAGGATTTTTTTTTGGGGGGGGATTACTAATTTTTTACTTTTTCGGGGGGGGGTTACTAATTTTTGACTCAGTTTTTGACTAATTTTTACCTAGGTTTTACTAATTTTCGACTTATTTTTGGCTCGGTCAAAAATTTCGGGGGGGGAGGGGGGTTCAAAACGGGTACCCCGCCCCTGGATACGGCCTTGTTTTAGGGTGTTTATTAATTGTAAATTCTGTTCACTTTAACTTTAAATATTTTTTTTTATTATTATTATTTGGTTGTATTTTCTCTGAAAAACTTTGTTTTTCGTAAGAGATGCATTTCGAACCTAAAAATAAAATACATACATTTTATGTTTATGAGGTAAAGTTTTCTTATACTTGAAAAGTTTTCAGTCTAATATATTTTATTTTTTAGCTGACGAACTTACCACATCTTCTACCACTATAACAACAACTTCGGAATCAACTTCAACTTCTACTTCGACTATTACAACTACAACTCCTACAACTACCTCTCCTACAACAACAACAACTCCTACAACTACGTCTCCAACAACAACAACAACTCCAACTACAACAACATCCTCAACTACTACATCCCCTACGACAACATCTTCCACGACTACAATTTCTACAACAACAACTCCAACAACAACAACACCTTCTACTACTACATCTCCTACAACTAAAACTCCTACGACTACGTCTTCTACAACAACAACTGCTACAACAACCACAGCCTTTAGTACTACATTTACTTTAAGTATGACTCCCACCACAACTTCTGTGATAACCACTGCGACTACAAGTCCTACCACT
This sequence comes from Artemia sp. Qi Xiang Cuo, assembly GCF_049724085.1. Lineage (NCBI taxonomy): Eukaryota > Metazoa > Arthropoda > Branchiopoda > Anostraca > Artemiidae > Artemia > Artemia sp. Qi Xiang Cuo. Next base: position 32,882,870 of record NC_142805.1, read on the forward strand.
ACAACCCCTACAACTACTTCTTCTACAACAACAACTCCCACAACAACAACAACAACCCCCACTACTACATCCACTACAACCATGACTTCTTCTACAGCAACAACTCCAACAGCAACAATATCCTCTACAACTACAATTTCTACAACAACATCTTCTGCAACAACAACTTCTCCTACTACTAAGTCAACTACATTAACGATTCCTACGACAACACGTGCGACAGCAACAGTACCAGAAGTAGTCATTCTGCCCGTGATAACTACTTCAAAAGGTAAGCAATTTTTTTTTATATACTTTTTTTGTCTTGCTTCAATGAAATATTAGTGGTAAGACGTTGATAAACATATAATCATATGTATTTAAAACGGACATACTCATTTCATTTTGGGTTTTAGTGTGCAAAAATCGTTAGAAACTATTCACTCTATGGGGATATATGGTGGTTTGAAAAAAACTTTTCTGTAGTCTGCGGAATATATTCTTCAGATATTTCAAATACTTTAATAATCAATTACTACTACTACTAACAGCTAAACGCCAAATCGAGTGACCTGAAGCCAATACAGGTAGGCACGCTCCTTCTTCATCTATATCAATTTAAAGCCTTGCTCTTTACACCCTCCTAGAGAGTTTCCATTTTGCTTAAATCTTTCTTTATGACACCCTCCCACCTCATCCTTGGACAACCTGTTTTCCGCCTAGCCCTACACAGCTAGCCAAAAAAACAATTTTTGACAATCTGTCATCCTTCATCTGCAGAACGTGCCCAAGCCATTTCAATATTTTCCCCATTATAGCCCTAAAAAGCGGGATTTATTCTCACTCTTCGTAAGGTCTACTGTATGAAATACGGTCAGTCAACTGGGTAAAATGGGTAACCATAAAAATCCATAGGTAATTTCTCTTGAAAACATCTAGCTAACCTTCATCTACTGCATCCGCACCCATGCCTTAGAACTATAGTTGACCACGGTCATCACTGCAGCTTCCATTATATGCAGACTTATCTTCCTATTCTTCCAAACCTTTTTCAACTATGAAAACAGAAGCCTGAGCTTTGGCTATTCTTCTTTTTAAATTTTCACTGTCCCAACTGTCCTTACATTTAATACGACCAAGTTAAGTATAGCAGTCAACCCTATCAATCCTTTCGTTAGGTAAAGCCACCTTTTCATTGTCACTTATTCCCAGCCTTGACAACTTATTCTTCATAACATTAATTTTCAAACGTATTCCAGCACCCAAAACTCGCAAAACCTCTAAAGACTCATTCATTTTGTCGCACTTTCGTCTAGGGTGTATAAGTCATCATCATAATATAAATCCACGGAAGTTTATCCTCCCCATTTACACCTTGACCACCCATTCCCTTTCTTATGCTCCTTAAGACAAAGTCCATCAAAATAATCCATATAAAGGGGGAAAGAACCCAACCCTGCTGATCTCCTGATATAATAAGAAACCATCTGCTAACTTCATTTCCTGCCTAAGCCGCAGTAGCGTTATTTTCGCACATACCACTAATCAATTTAACGTATTTGTCTGGTATACCATACAAGTATAAGACCTTCGCTAAAGCTCTTCTACCAACAGAATCGAAAACTTCTTCATAATATATAAAACACAGAACAGAAGGTGTTAGATCACTGAGGCACTTATTAAATATTTATCTAAGAATAGAAATTCATTCTACAGGTCATCTAATCTTTCTAAAACTCCAATGTTGTTCTATCATCCTTTTGTCTTAAGCATCTTTCAGTTCAAAAAGTATTATATTACTAATTCATTTGATACCAACAGAGAACACGCCAATGTCTTGATAATTAACACACTCACTCTTATCACCTTTCCCATACAGTTGTTTCAAATCGCTTAGTACTTATCCTTTTTAAAAATCATATTCATAATCTTCAATAACTTAATTTTTTTTCATCGGAGCCACAATATTTAAGAAACTAATTTAACACAGTATCAGCATCTGGGGCCTTATTATTTTTTTTAATCCTTTTAGTATGGTTGATAAATCTTCCTCAAAAAACAAATATTCCTTCACAACCAAACTATTACAGTCTTTCTTATTTTCCTACATATCTTTTCCCGCAACTCTGTCTTAGTTTAGCTTATTCTCGGAATGTTCTGCCTACCTCGGTTTAAGTCTTTCGTTATCACTAATTCTGACCCCTTTCCCTCCTTTAACTGGGATAATTCCAGGCTTACTACTCCCTTTCAATTTATTAATATGCCAGTACAATATTGTGCTATTACGCCGTCTAGCTGCATCGTCCAGATCCTTGCCAATTTTATCCAAGGAAAACAAATTGTTTTCCTAAAGTTATTCTATCTATCTTCTGGATTGTCAAATTTTAAACTCTCTAAGTTTAGTATTCAATTGTTCCTGGATAAGAAATACAAATAATATATAGGTTAAATCTTCCTGATTCATCCAGTGTAGTTCCTAATTTTTTTGAAATATTAAGAAACCAAACACGCCAAAAACAGACTGCACACTAAAAATAGAAAACGTTAAAAATAGACTGGACATTACGAAATAACTTTTAAGAATAGTGTCACGCATTGACTTTCCTGGTATTCTAGAAGTAATTACTTTCTTAAAGAAGATTTTCAAGGTTTCAAAACCTAAGTATGATTTCTGTATCTATCAAAACGTTTTGTGAATTATACCGTATAATCTGACTTCGAACCATAGAAATTTCGATTATTTATTTTTAATGAACTACCAAAGCAATTTTACATTTTTGTCATTCTTATTTTCAACTCTACCTTCTGGGTCTGAATTTACCTTCCTGGTACCGCAAAATGTGATTATACGAGGGTCATTCCAAAAACACTTGAGATTTTTGCCAACATGGTTATTGCAACTGTTATCTATGAATGTGAAGGAGCTGTACTTGTGGACGTTTAAGATGGTTGAACGTATTTATAGATGTCCCTAAAATTAGTTGTCTAAAAGGATGGAAACCTAACATGGAGAAGTAATCTTTGACTGAAGGAGGTTATGTTGAAAAATCTCTTGTAATGATAAATTATGTATATCCATTGTAGGTTGAAAGATCAATTGTAATGGAAAAATTAATAAGCAATTACCAAGTTCTGCATATTTGTTATGTCTTTTTACTATAATAAATATGAACCATATTTATATGTAATCAGCTAAGTTTTCATGAAAACTGCCTTTGAAAAAAAAAACTACAACAAACCTAATTCTTTTTGCCTTAATTATAATCCACGCTATGAGTTTGCCTCTGATCCCTAGAAAAAAAAAATTTCGTAATTTAGTTCTGCTGTTGGAATAAACAAGAAATTAACTTTCGAATGGAAATTAAGTCGTGCTGGCCAATAGTTACTTCACAATTATCTTAAAAAGCTTCGGTAAATAATCTACTAGAGTGAGGTAAATGCGTCGCCAAAGTTTAAGCTACGATATTTTTGCCTGTCGTTTGGCCGGCTTCATTGCTATTTTAGTTGTACTTGAACACTTTTCGTGTATGTCCCACGGTGCCACTGTCTCACACTGAAGGATACTTTTAATATCACTCAATATAAAGATTGTGCTCTTTTTCTCATAGTCGTAACTACAGCAGCACCATCACCGGCACACAGTACCACCACCAGTACCACAAAGCCGACTACGACGACTGTGGCAAGTATGACAACGACCCCTACTACCACAAACATGCCAAGTAAGCCATCGAAACAGATTTTCTGATTTAGAATCATTTTTGTTGGTAGAACACAATAAGTGTTTACAACCAGGTGAAATAGCGCAATTTTGTTTGATTGATTAACAGATATTATTTTTGTTTTTTTTATCCTATTACTTAAAACAAATGTTCAGAATTAAAATATTCTTGTTTTATTACAACGACAGATTTATGTATCAAACGATTGGAACGAAAACCTATCGTATCGAAAACGATAGTTATAAATTAACTTGCGATGTTTAAATTATAACTGTATCTAAATTATAATTATCTTTTTAGAATCAGATCTTGACCTAGACCTCTTGTTCGAATTCTTTACTCTCAAAAAAAGGATATGTTTCATCCCTGAATGTAAAGTGCAAATTACATTCTGGTGTTTAGAGGGCGCAAGAGACGTTTCAGTTGTGGTCCCATAGTCTCAGTAGTAATAGTACAAGACGCAGTAGTAGTAGTAGTAATAGTACTAGTGGTAGCTGTAGTACTGGTGGTAGCAGTAGCGTGTGCATATTGCCTTTTAGCGAATTAAACATTCCCTGCATCATGCCCTGAAAATTTAAACCTAAATAGCTTAAGCCGTTCCTGATATATGTTCGTTTGACAATCTACAAACACATATTGTGCTTTGAATTAGTTCACCCCCACCGGAAGTTTTCACCTTAATACCCTTGACCTTGACCAAAAATCAACACATGTGGCCACACTCACAATAACTAATGCTATACGTAAACAATGGGTAAATTTCAAAACTTGCAGTACTTTCCTGTGGGGCTTCCGGGGTCATATAATCCGAAGAGGCATAGCTATTGGACTTTTTATCTAAGTTCAACAAAATGGCTATCTAAAAATTTTGACCGGATGTCTTTTGGGAGAAAGGGGTGTAAGGAGGAGGGCGGTTGCCCTCCAATCACTTTTAAATCTCACAACTGGCACGAGAATTTTCAATATCCAATTGAATTGGCCCCTTCCATAGTTTCAATGCTAACTTCTTCCATACGAAGTACCATAAACGCTTTCAGTCCACTTCGCTCTTTACTTTGAAAAGTGACCAAAAATCAATACATGTGGCCACCCTCACAGTAACTAATACAAGACGTAAGCAATGGGCAAATTTAAAAACTTGCAGTATTTTCCCGTGGGGCTGCCGGGGTCATATAATCCACAGAGGCACAGTTATTGGACTTTTAAACTAAGTTCAACAAAATAGCTATCTAAAATTTTTGACCGGATGTCTATAGGGAGAAATGGGCGTAAGAAGGGGGCTGGTTGCCATGTAATTACTTTTGAATCTCAAAACTGGCACAAGAATTTTCAATATCCAGTCGAATCGGCCCCTTCCATCCTTTCAATGCTAACTTCTTATATACGAATTGCAATGGTAAAAAAAACAGGAAACAGCTCGTGGTAACGAACTGTAAGTAAGGAGTGACCCGGATCAATAGTAACCGAAACTCTAAAAAACCGACTCTTGATACCAATAGATACTTCAAAAGAATCAGATTTTAATTCTGATTTTAAATATATAAGTAATCAAGTTTAGTCTTACCCATCCAAAGTTATGTCCCTGAGAAAATTTCCCTTATTTTCGAAAAAAAGGGGAATCAACCACTAAAAGCTATAGAACTTTAATGAAAATCACACCATCAGATTCAGCATATCAGAAAACCCTCCTAAAGAGGTTTCAAGCTCCTATCTAAAAAAATGTGGACTTTTGTATTTTTTGCCAGAAGAAATATCATGGATGAGTGTTAATTTTTTTTTTTTTTTTTTTTTTTTTCCTAGGGGTGATCGTATCGACCCAGTAGTACTAGAATATCATGAGAGGGATCATTCGAACGGAAATTAAAAGTTCTAGTGCCCTTTTTAAGTGACATAAAAATTTGAGGGCAACTTGGCCCCCTCCCACGCTCATTTTTACCCGAAGTCACCCAATCAAAATTTTGAGATAGCCATTTTGTTCAGTATAGTCGAAATTAATATGTCTTTGAAGATGACTTAATCCCCCACTGTTCCCGGGGGAACGGCTGCAAGTTATAAACTTTGCCCATTGTTTACATATAGTATTGGTTTTTGGGAAGTATACAGACGTTTCAGGAGGGATTTTTTCCGGTGGGGAGGGGGGTCAGAGTAGGGGCTATGGGGTAGGATCTTTCCAAGGATGATATTTCCCTGGGGGAAGGGACATTTCTATGAAGGGGGCGCCAGATTTTCCTGCATTATTTCTAAAAACGATCAGAAATTAAAAAAAAACAAGTTTTTTTTTCAACTGAAAGTAAGAAGCAATATTAAAACTTAAAACAAACAGAAACTATTACATATATGAGGGGGTTCACCCCCTAGTCGATACCTCGCTCTTTACGCTAAAGTTTTTTTTAAAAACAAAAAAAAACTAAAAGAAAAAAATATAAATCTTATTACTTTTATAACTTTTATTACTTTTATATCCTAAGGCTAGGAATAAGTGAAGATGAAAAGATGAAGTTGGCTAATGAAAAGATTGATTAGGTGGACAGTTTCACTTACCTTGGTATTATTATTAGTAAATATGGTTGGAGCAGTGAACTTGTCCAAAGTAGAATAGCCAAGGCTCAGGGTGTTTTTTTTTTCACAGTTAAAAAAAAAGTTTGGAAGAACAGGAAGATATGTCTGCAAACCAAGATTAGAATATTAGAAGCTACAGTGATGACAGTGGTCAAATATGGCTTTGAAGCATAGGCGCTTCGAAAAGCGGATGAAGATTTGCTAGACGTTTTCCAGAGAAATTGCTTAAGGATTGTTATGGGCACCCGGCTGACTGACCGTATTTCAAACAATAGGCTATACGAAAAATGTGGTGCAATACCGCTCCCTAGGGCTATAATGAAGGACAGGTTGAGGTGGCTAGGGCACGTTTTGCGGATGAAGGATGACAGACTGCCAAAGATTGTTCTTTTCGGCCAACCGTCTAGGGCTAAACAGAAAGCAGGTCGTCCTCGTCTGGGCTGGGAGTCATAAAGAAAGATTTAAGGGAAATGGGAACTTCATGGGCGGGCGTAAAAAGGGAGGCTTTGAATAGAGTGGGATGAAGGAGGAGCATGCGTAGCTGTGTTGGCATCGGGCGGCTCGGTGCTGCGTTGAGTTGTTAGTAGTAGTAGTAGTACTTCTCGTGTCTGTCCCACGCTGCCACTGTCTGATACTGAAGGATGCTTTAGCACAGGATACACTAGCACAGAGTACCAGCACCACCACAACCACACCCACTAAGACGACTTTACCAAGTTTGACAACGATCCCTACTACCACAAAAGTGCCAAGTAAGTCATGGAAACAAATTTTCTGATTTAGAATCATTATTGTCGGTAGAGCACAATAAGTGTTTATAACCAGGTGAAACAGCGTAATTTTTATTTGATTGATTGATAGATATTATTTTTGTTTGTTTTTATCCTATTACTTAAAACAAATGTTCAGAATTAAAGTGTTCTTGTTTTATTAGAACGAGAGATTTATGTCTCAAACGATTGAAACGAAAACCTGTCGTATCGAAAATGATAGTTATAAATTAACTTGCGATGTTTAAATTTTAACTGTATTCAAATTATAATTATCTTTTTAGAATCAGATCTTGCCCTAGACCTGTTGTTCGAATTCATTACTCTCAAAAAAAGGAAATGTAAAGTGCAAATTACATTCTGGTGTTTAGAAGGTGCAAGAGAAGTTTCAGTTGTGGTCCCGTAGTCTTAGTAGCAATAGTACTAGAAGCAGTAGTAGACGCAGTAGTAGTAGTAGTAATAGTAGTAGTGGTAGCAGTAGCACTTTCAGCAACAGTAACGTGCGCGTATTGACTTTATGCAAATTAAAAAGTTCCTGCGTCATGTTCTGAAAATTTTAACTTAATAGCTTAAGCCGGTTCTGATGTATGTTCAGATGACAATCTGCTAGCTCATAATGTGCTTTGAATTAGTTCACCCCCACCGGAATTGTTCACAATAATACCCTTGACCATGACTAAAAATCAAAGCAAATGGACAAACTTACAATAACTAATGCTCTACGTAAACAATGGATAAATTTCAAAACTTGCAGTACTTTCCTGTGGGGCTGCCGGGGTCATGTAATCCGCAGTGGCACAGCTATTGGACTTTTTATCTAAGTTCAACAAAATGGTTATCTATAAATTTTACCGTATGTGTTTTGGGAGAAATGGATGCATGGAGGACGCTGGTTGCCCTCAAGTCACTTTTAAATCTCAAAACTGGCACAAGAATTTTCAATATCCAATCGCAGTGGCCCCTTCCATAGTTTCAATACTAGCTTCTTCCATACGAAGGGCCATGGTAAAAAAATAACGCTTTCAGTCCACTTCTCTCTTTTCTTTGAAAAATGACCAAAGATCAACACATGTGGCCACCCTCACAATAACTAATACTATATGTAAGCAATGGGCAAATTTCAAAAATTGCAGGACTTTCCTGTGGGGCTGCCGGGGTCATATAATCCGCAGAGGCACAGTTATTGGACTTTTAAACTAGGTTCATCAAAATGGCTATCTAAAAATTTTGACCGGATGTCTTTTGCGAGATAGGGATGTAAGAAGGAGGGTGGTTGCCCTCCAATCACCTTTAAATCTCAAAACTGGCACAAGAATTTTCAATAGCCAATCGAATTCGCCCATTCCATAGTTTCAATGCCAACTTCTTCCATACGAAGTGCCATGGTAAGAAAATAACCCTTTCAGTCCACTTCGCTCTTTACTTTGAAAAGTGACCAAAAATCAACACATGTGGCCACCCTAACAGGAAATAATGCTAAAATTAAGTAATGGGCAAATTTCAAAACTTACAGCACTGTCCTGTGGGGCTGCCGGAGTTATATAATCTGCAGAGGCACAGTTATTGGACTTTTAAACTAAGTTCGTGAAAATGGCTATCTAAAAAATTTTACCGGATGTCTTTTGAGAGAAAGGGGTGTAAGGAAGAGGGTGGTTGCCCTCCATTCACTTTTAAATCTCATAACTGGCACAATAATTTTCAATATCCAATCGAATTGGCCCCTTCCATAGTTTCGATGCCAACTTCTTCCATACAAAGTGCCATGGTAAAAAAAATAACGCTTTCAGTCCACTTCGCTCTTTACTTTGAAAAGTGACCAAAAATCAAAACATGTGGCCACCATCACAATAACTAATACTCTACGTAAGCAATGGGCAAATTTCAAAACTTGCAGTACTTTCCTGTGGGGCTGCCGGGGTCATATAATCCGCAGAGGCACAGTTATTGGACTTTTAAACTAAGTTCAACAAAATAGCTATCTAAAAATTTTGACCGGACGTCTTTTGGAAGAAAGGGGTGTAAGGAGGAGGGCGGTTGCGCTCCAATCACTTTTAAATCTCAAAACTGGCACAAAAATTTTCAATATCCAATCGAATTGCCCCTTCCATAGTTTCAATGCTAACTTCTTCCATACGAGGTGCCATGGTAAAAAAAAATAACCCTTTCAGTCTACTTCGCTCTTTTCTTTGAAAAGTGACTAAAAATCAACACATGTGGCCACCCTCACAATAACTAATGCTATACGTAAGCAATGGGCAAATTTCAAAACTTGCAGTACTTTCCTGTGGGGCTGCCGGGGTCATATAATCCGCAGAGGCACAGTTATTGGACTTTTAAACTAAGTTCAACAAAATGGCTATAAAATTTTTTTTACCGGATGTCTTTTGGGAGAAAGGGGCGTAAGAAGGGGGCTGGTTGCCCTGAAAAATATCCAATCGAATCGGCCCCTTCCATAGTTTCAACGCCAACTTATTATATACTAATTGCCATGGTAAAAAAAAACAGTTCGTAGTAACGATCCGTAAGTAAGGAGCGCCCCGGATCAATAGTAACCGAAACTCTACAAAACGGACTCTTGATACCAATAGATACTTCAGAAAAATCAGATGTTTATGCTGATTTTAAATATATAAGTAATCAAGTTTAATCTTACCCATTCTAAGGTGCGCCCCTGAAAAAATTTTCCTCATTTTCGAAAAAAAGGAGAAACAATCACTAAAAGTTATAGAACTTTAACGAAAATCAAACCATCAGATTTAGAATATCAAAAAACCTTACCATAGAGGTTTCAAGCTCCTATCTGCAAAAATATGGAATTTTGTAATTTTTGCCAGAAGAAAGATCATGGATGAGTGTTTTTTTTTTTCCAGGGGTGATCGTTTCGATCTAGTAGTCCTAGAATATCGTAAGAGGGATCATTCGAACGGAAATTAAAAGTTCTAGTGCCCTTTTTAAGTGACCAAAAAAATTGGAGGGCGATTTGGCCACCTCCCACGCTCATTTTTTTTCCGAAGTGACCCAATCAAAATTTTGAGGCAGCCATTTTGTTCAGCATAGTCGAAATTAATATTTATTTAAGGGGGACTTAATCCCCCACTGTTTCCGAGGTAAGGGCTGCAAGTTATAAACTTTGCCCATTGTTTACATATAGCATTGGTTTTCGGGAAGTATAAAGAAGTTTCAGGATTGATTTTTTCTGGTGGGGAGGGGGGTCAGAGTAGGGCCTTGGGGGTAGGATCTTTCCAAAGATTATATTTCCTGGGGGGAAGGGACATTTCTAGGAAGGGGGCGCGAGATTTTCCAGCATTATTTAAAAAACGATCAGAAATTAAATAAAAAAAACAAGTTTTTTTCCAACTGAAAGTAAGAAGTAATATTAAAACTTAAAACAAATAGAAACTATTAAATATGTAAGGGGTTTCACCCCCTAGTCAATACCTAGCTCTTTACACTAAAGTTTAAAAAAAAATTAAAAGAAAAAAATACAAATTTTATTACTTTTATAACATTAATAAATCAAATAATATGAACATTTTGATCACTAAATATCAGTATATGTATATTAAGTTGACAATGCACATTCATAGGGGTTTTGAGCCCAACTTATGTTAATTTCTGCTCGTTTTGAGTTTGAGTCTGTTATTTATTTTAATTTCTGTTTGTTTTGGGTTTTATTTATTTATTGATCCTGATTTGTGGTCCTTTCTTGCTTGGATGACTATTAGATTTTATTTTTTCTCATTTTTTGTGTAATTAAGTTCTTTACTTTTATTTGAGAACTTATTTTGTGGAAAGTTTTTTGAATTAATATATATATACAGAAGTAGTATCACATCAATTACTTCAAGTGCATCTCACCCCAGCTTTCAAGCGCCGCCCTATTCCTTTTCAACTAGAATTCCTGTGACATCCCTTGGGAAATTAACATAGGTTTTGTTTGATGTTTGTTGTGTTTGATAGTTATGTTGTTTGATGGTTGTTTGTTATGTTTGTTTGATGTTGTGTGTTGGTGATGATGGTTATGTTTGATGGTTATCAAACATACAACTCCACCTTTAAGGTGGAGTTGTCTTTGGCAATCAACAGATTTTAATCTTTGAAAGTTTTCAGAAAAAAAACTTAAAAAAGTTTAAAAATTTGTTAATATGCATCTTTGTTATGTTTTTGTAAGTCAGTATTTTTGAGGGAGGGGGATGGGGTTTTCAAATCCGGTAGTCCCCTCTGGATACAGTATTCCCAACTAAGCCACTGAAGACGGAAAAAAAACATGTGTTTGAATCAAAAATGAAGCATATCTCTTATTTGATGGTTATTGTTTCCTGAGCAGTTTATGGTCTCTTATTTTTCTGCTCCCCTAAGGTTTACTACAGTAACAAAAGCCGATAATTTTGCGATCATTCTATGGCTAGATTCAATCTGTCTATCGTACTATAAATATTTTTTTTTTGTGTGTTTTAACATTCAGCAATTTTGAATCTCCATTTTTTTCTAGGGGTATTTTAATTAAGCAAATCATACCGTTACTGCTTGATGAATGCAGAGTTACCTTGGATCAAGCTACCCAGTAAACTTAGAAATATATATAAGCAATTTATTGTTTGAAATTGGTAAGAATATGGTCAACGCTTACAAGTTAATCTCAGCTACTGTTTCTGAACATTTTAGTAACTAATTTGAGTACAGAGATAGACTCTGCGTTGACTGCTCCAGATCAAATATTTCTGTAAAGATATATGGAAAGAACAACTCATATGTCATTTCTTAGTTCATTTCCGGTTAAAATTTATATATTAACCACTATAGAATATATATAAATATATATATATATATATATATATATATATATATATATATATATATATATATATATATATATATATATATATATATATATATATATATATATATATATATATATATATATATATATATATATATATATATATATATATATATATATATATATATATATATATATATATATATATATATATATATATATATATATATATATATATATATATATATATATATATATATATATATATATATATATATATATATATATATATATATATATATATATATATATATATATATATATATGTATATATATATATATATATATATATATATATATATATATATATATATATATATATATATATATATATATATATATAAGTAGAAAGGACCCTAGTACTCGTGACGGGAGTCCATATTTGGGCATAGAGTCCCTAGGGAGAACACCTGTGCTGTCAGTCCCGACGGGGCACCATATATGGGCATGGAATCCCAAGGGAGAACCCGTTTCCGAGAAATTGATTGCCTAACCTAGTTTAACCTCATGAGCTTGTGACGGGAGTCCATATATAGGCATAGAGTCCCTAGGGAGAACACCTGTGCCGTCAGTCCCGACGGGGCACAATATATGGGCATGGAATCTCCAGGGAGAACCCGTTTCCAAGAAAATGATTGCGTAACCTAGTTTAATATCATGAGCTCGTGACAGGGGCACCATATATGGGCATGGAATCCCCAGGGAGAATGATTGCGTAATCGATTGGGAAATGGATTTCCGAGAACTTGATTGTGTAATCGATTGGGAATTTTATTGATCCGATAACGGGAAACAGGATCACGTGTCTTTGTCTAAGCCAATCAGAGACTCGGTTACATCCCCCTTCTAGACCAATCAGAGACTCGCTTACATATTAGCGGCGGAGGATTGCAGAGAATATGAGGAAAGGATTTTTGCTATAGTTTTTTTATTAGTCTGTGAATAGAATTCAAAGGAGTGAGAACAGTTTGACTTTACTCATTTGGATATATATTTGTGTGTTGATGACGACGAGTGGAATGTTTACCCTATTAGAAGTTAATAGTGGAGTTGATGGCAATAATACAAGAGCACCAAACATTGCGGTGGAAATCACGAGAGGATCACGGCTTTGTCTGGAATGGGATGAAGTATATGCAAGATATGTGATATCCTTGAGCAAATTTAAAATGGAGGATCAATTATGTTTCACAGCAAAAGTTGATGTAGCACATGTGAATAGACTTCAATGTGCTTTAAGTGCATTAGTGAAACATCGAAGACAATAAACTGTATCGCTAATTATACATGCTTAGTATTTTTGTTGTTGTAATTATTCAATAAAATTGTTTTGAAAAATGTTCCCTTTCTTTTCGGGTCAGGTTAAGTTAGGGCTAACGAATCAGGGTCAGTCTAGAGTCAGCAGTCAGAGTGAAAGGATTGAAAAATGAATAAATTTGAGAAAGAGAGAATTAGATCAAATCTAGTGTTTATGGAAAAACATTTGATTTCGGTTGATGATTTTCTCGAGTTATCTCTTCAAGGTAGGATATTCTCTCGGGGAACACTTGACAATATAATGAGGACTGATTCTCCCCCATTGGACTATTGTATGAAACTTTTAAAATGTGACTCAAGTGCTTATACTCATTTTATTGATATATTAATTGGAACAAAGCAGAATCATATCGTGGATAAACTTTTGAAAACATTCTCAAGTGATTCAATGTAAATGGCTCGTCCTTCGAAAGAAGTAACGTCACAGAGTCACTCTATTCCCCATTCCCCTCACTGAATTTATCGAACGAGGATCATTGTCATTTTAGCTGTGAGAGAGTTGACATCGGAAACCAAAAAATGTTCTATGCATGTCCACTGTGCATGTACACTCTTGGCAGTTGGACTCAATGTGAGAATTGTACAATTATTGATGACTATAGTGAAAAGTGTAAATTATTTAATCCTTGTAAATTACATAGAGGCTATGCAGTACAAATTAAAGGATGTAATTCATGTCTTGAAGAGATTTGTGACTCACCCTAGAGGGCACCTGTGCTCCAATTGTCACTATGATAAATGTGATCAGTGGGAGAATACTTACCCCGCTATGATTGGAAAGAATCCCAAACGTGATTTTAGTTTATTTCTACGAGATTGGTATCGTCGTGGATTTAAATTATTCTGGGAGTCAGGTCTACGATTCAACTGCTGGGGTAACAAGACAATTTGGTTTCTACGTCATCGTTGTGACGACACTGCCTACTATGACTATAAACCAAGTGATTTTTATTTGGCAGTTACCGAATGTGACTCACGTTTTGAAAACACTGTATGTGATATTGCTTCAAATAGACAGATTGAAACTTGTGAATTTCATAATATGAATGCAAATAGTATAATTGACTATACAAAGAGATATGACAAGAGTGAAGTTACATTGTACTGTAGAAAATGTGACCCTGACTTTGCAGTCAATCAAGATCAATATTCAGTGAATCCAAATAATTTACCAGCATTAGTGGTTCACGACAGTTGCGTGTACACCGATGAAGACATCTAAAGTGAAGATTTAAAGACATTGTTGATATATATATATATATATATATATATATATATATATATATATATATATATATATATATATATATATATATATATATATATATATATATATATATATATATATATATATGCATTTTATTAATAAACAAATTCACAAACATTTTTTAAGCACTTTACTCGTAGGGCACTGAAATCAATACTGTATAGGTCTAGAAAGTCGTTCAGACGTGGATTTTCCACTAGAAAGTTGTTCAGACGTGGATTGTCACTATAAATGGGAAGAAACTGCTTGTAGGTATGGCCGCGACATCGGAACACAAAATATAGTAGTGTATGGAAGCCACAGCTTTTAGTCGTTAGATCCTGCACCCTCTCCCGATTTTGAATAACAGTTTTCCCACTGCTCTCAATATAGTTGCTGATGTGGGGTGTGTAAAATGTATAGGGTAGACCAAGAGGATAAAAAAATTCAATCGTCCTCATTGTTTGAAAGATGCACAGCCAATGACCCGTCAACACAGTCGACGGACTGCTATTAACAATAATCAAGGTATTGTTGACGCTTTGAATTTTTCCAAGAAAGTCCGAGAGCAGACAATATGATTTGTACTGGGACATGTAGGGATCCATATTAAATACATTGATTATTTGACTGGTGTTCATGGCGCCAAGTCTAGCAGAACACTTCCTTCGGGAGTGATTTCCCAATAGGTTTCATATTGATTTAGTGAGATTAGTGCAATAGTCTCAGCCAATGGGTCAGCAAATATACACTCTAAACGCACACTCCCCGTACGTACTATACTCATATCCTGTGTGCCAGACAAATCTAGTACAATGATACCATGTTTTTTAGCAAACATATCTTCGGTTATACCATTTTCAAATAGTTGCGAATCATGATCTAGGGTTTGCATGGTCAACTCATAAAATGTTTTATAGGAGTTATCAAAAGATAGATTGTTGAGTGGGGTGCTGTTTTCTTTGCCCGCAAGAGAGGAAAGTCCAAACATCTCGAATTTATGTGAGCTTCCAGTCCATGAACCTATTGCACTGGCGCTTTTTACAAATAATAAAGCGAGTTTTGACGGAATTTCGCCATTGATAAAGGATAAATCGGTGAAGTTGCGTGACCTCATGGCAATATGTCGTTGATTGGTGATTGTATGAGGAACAAGTAGTTTAATATTTTTTCCATTGCCTCTCAGTTTTTCCACTGCCAAAGCAACAGAGCTCATAACCTGTTGTTTGCGTACATGAACTATTGCAGAGGTGAGGGAGAGACTTACATCAGGATTGGCAGCAAGTTCTTTTCTCAATATGAAATTGGATGGTGGAATCGTCAGTTTTATATCCACTTTAACATTGGGTGGTAGCCATTGGGGTATATCAAATATTTCATGATATATTTTTCCAACTAGATGTAATTCACTAATTGTAGCATTTTTAAGTGCATCTGTACTATCAGTATTAGTAATATATTCATATCCATTGGAGGTGTCTCTCAATTCCTTGTACGACTTGGGTGTCATCAGCATGAACTGCATATAGCTTGCATAATTTGAGAGGTTGTTGCTTGTACTCACCAGCGTGCCATTGATGTAGACACTGATTTGACGAAATAAATTATGTAATATACAATTTTCATAGGATATTCCATCGGCCCGAATTAGCAATGTATTATTAGATTTCCAGACTTTCATTCGTAAATCTATAAATGTCGAAGACATGTCCATAAAGTAGTCTTCATTGGAATAAATTTGAAAGTGAATATTATCGGAAAGGGGTTGTTGAGGATAAAATTATTCATAGTATCCATGCTTGACACTCACATCAACATTTTCAGCATTGAATAGATTCAATGAGGCGGTTATTGAAGGTTGAGAATCCTTATGCGGCAGGTAGGACATCTTAGGAAAAGAAATCTAGTTTCGATCTAACAATTTTCTTCCTGGGACTTCTTCTTCTGTTTACACTACGTGTCGGCTTTTTCCTTCTTTTCTTTGACAAAAGTGGTGATGTCTTTCGTTTCCGACCTGAGTGGAGACTGATGAGTGATGCATTGTTTCTCGACCTTTTTAACCCTTTACCATTTTGTTTTAATCTCTCGCCAAGGGTTCGCGCACTGGGCCTAAGATTTTCCGTAGCGCTTTTTTTAAATTCCTTGCCAGAGCCCCAATCTTATAGTGTAGAGGATGCAAAATCTGTTGCAGCCGGTACAAGATATTTTCTAGCCAGTGGTAGTGAAGAGCGAAACAGCTTAGCAAACCAACTGCCAAAACCGTAGCCAGACATTGACGAGCGACCTTTGTAATAGTCCATTCCATTGCCCTGTTGTCTTGGGCCAAGAGTATTAACATAGCAGTCAAAATCAGGACAAATGGATACCACTTTTTTATTAGACATCTTGTTGTTGAACGATGGGACGAAAAGGGCATGTAATCACAGCCAAACCTTTTGAAATTGCTATGGGATCACCTAATTCAGTTCTTAGTGTTAACTGACAGAGTTCCAAATAGGAAGTGTTTACGGGAATATACTGAAGATGCTTTATATTGTAGTGGTGAATATGTTCTTGATTGCTTTTTCATTCAAGAACTCGTAGGAGGGGAACATTTGAATTACCAATCCGAGATGTTCCCACAAATGAAGTGTAGAGAAATATACAAGTGTCTGTGGAGAAGGCAGGCGGGTAGTCAGCAAAAATTAAATTTGTGTTTCCGGCACTTTTACCATTGATTATATTGAGCTTAAAGCCAAGAACATCCTTTAGTTTATCATTGAGAATAACCTTTTCGCTGGCAATAGGTGAACTAATGTAGATCTTACCCTCCTCCTTTGAATAGTTGAAATGAAAAGCTCCTTTTTTACGAGCGGAAATTCTTTTATTAATAGAACGACATAAATCATTCATACAGGTGAGTTCCTCGTAGGGTAATTCAATATACGGTTAATCCATCCAATTGATTTTTTGAATTTGTTCTTGATCACCTGAGGATGGTGGCGGCCAATCATAGGGTCTAATTTTTATTTCATATTTACGATCTTTTCTCAGGATGTCATAGGTATTTTTGAGAATACAGTTGACAAGAGCCACTTCATACTTTCAATTGTTGTCGAATTTGATGGTGGGAGAGAGTTTAATCCAAAAATCACTTGTTCTATTCAGGTCATTGTAGAGAGGATCAGAAACATTGGACATGAAAGTCACATAGAAATCATTGGGCATTGTTAATATCTTCAGCACTGACCCAAGAATCAAAATCTGAGTTGTATCCTAGCCAGCGAACAAGCAACTGTCTCTTGCCCCTACGAGTACGACTCTTTAATATCTTTTCAATTTTATAAATTTCACTAGTGTTTCTAACTTTTTGCAGTTCATAGTCATAAAAACCGCCGAGAATCTCATCATCTTTGGTGTCTCGCAGTCGATATGTCGTGGGTTAAGTGTCCAAGATTTTGGGCACTTTAAAAAGTTCGGTGCTCCATAAATAATTCCCCTTTTCAAAAATATTGGTGGTTCTATTCATTCGAACAGTATCACCAACATTGAATTTCTTCTTCACATTTTTTTTTCTTTTTCACCATTGGAATATTGCTTTAGAAAAGCATCAAATGTATTTTCACTGTAATGAACTTCTCGAGGGCTTGAGTTGGACAGAGATCGATGAGGTCGATGGTTGTATATCCGCATGATTTTATCTAAATCATGAATAAAAGCAGATGTATTTGTCAGTGTTCAATATCTTGAAATTAATAGACGAATCGTTCGTTTTAATCGTTCAGCCAATGCAGCCATTATCGTGATGTGATTATGATAAAGTGTTGTATTACATTTCAATAGAACCTTTTGTACATGGGGATTAACAAATTCACTGCCACGATCCGATTGAATTTTTCTATAGCAATCCTGTTCAAGAATACATTCAATGGTCCGAGCAACTTCAACTCCTCTCTTTGACCGTAATGGAATGGCATAGGCATAACGACTAAAGACACTGATTACCATCAAAATATATTTGTAGGGTGCATTGTGACGTCGTTGAACTCTGTCTAAAAATAAAAGATCCGTTTGCATTATATGCAGAGGGATAACAGCTATAGATTGTCGATAGTATTTGCCGCGAAGCCTCTGATTCCGATGTAGTGAATGACTCGATTCATTCTCGAGACGCTCTTTTTCCTTTTTTAATGTGCTGCCGGAGAGAACTTTAGACAGTGTTTTGGGAGAACTTAAACTTCCTACTTCACCAATATTTTCATAGACACCTTTCAGAACTTCATCCATTTGGAACGCAAACACGTAGTGTAATGTCCACTCCCCTTTTGCACACTGGAGGGTGAATCAATTTGTCTTCGCTTTTGACTAGCAGCCACGGGTATTATAAAATCATTGCTGCTGCTGCTGCTGATACTATTTTCAAATATTGAATCTTCTTCTTTTTTAAATGGTGTTGTCGCTTTTGGAGGACTATATTTTCTTAGTTTCTTTAGAATTCGCTTATTTCCAATAAGACTTTTGGGGAAGTTTGATGCATTTAGAAAGTTGTATAGATTATTGTCAAATGATAAAAGTCCTTTACGATTCGTCACCATATCACAAATTAAATCAACTAGATTATAACTTTTTTCCTGAATTATAATTCGTTTCCCTGTGCTGTCGACTTGAACTTGATGTTCATCACCAGTTTCCAACATGAGATATGGTAATACTCTTTTACTCTGTTCTCGATAGGTCAGTGGCAATAGGTTTCCAATTTTCGATACAATCGAATTCAATTCCTTCTCCTTTGATTGCACTGCTGCAGAATTTTGAGATTTTTCCTGTTTGGAGAAATCTGTGACGGCGACAGCGACGGTGGGTCTCTCACGATAAGGTTTATGTTTGTCCACACGTCGCAATGCATCTTGAAGTAAAAGCAGTTTTTTGTCATCGGCAATATTCTCATCATTGATGAATTTGCTTAGATTGTCTTCAAAATGTTCGACGAGCAAGAGGACAAGTTCAAATGGTGTCAATTTATAGGGTTTTGCCATTCTCTAGAGAAAACTGTTTACAAGTCCTGCAATTATTGGCAGTAAAAGTGTGAAAAAGCTACCACCCGCTTGAAGGAGACGTTTTCTTTTAAAAAAATTTTCCCTTGTTTTTACAAGCGAAGGCGCGTACAGTGGAACGATGCTGCTTTGTCTGTTGTCTAACACCTTCTGACAGTTGAACATTGCCTGCCCTCAGTTAAATTTAAACAAAGTTCAGATATTAGATTAATGAAATCATTGTCAACACTATGTTTGAGTATGACCTTTTTGAGTGGAGGTTTTGAAGTGCTTAAAATGGAAAATAAATGCCGTTGTTCGTGTAGTTTCTTCAGTGTCATAATGGCAACTAATAGCCTTTTCTACTGTTCACTGGATGATATACTGTAATTTCATTGTTGAAAATGTCGGTGACTACACGTAGATCCTTGGGCGTGCTCTGATTAAGATCCAACAAAATGTAACCATAGGGCTTATTAGTCGCCTGAGTGTACGCTGACAGCAGAAATTTAGGGGCTCCGGGGTATATCTGTTTATTGAGAGATTTTGGCGAGCTAGAATCACGAACAACTCGATAGATAATATAGATAGTGCAATTCAAAGCAAGGGTTCGCATACATTTACTCTGATGAAACAGATTGTGTAGAACTAGGGTTATGGAAATTTGTTCATGATGGGAGCGAACTGTGAACAGCTGTAGCATTTCCTATGAGAATTGTTCAATGGATTCAGCCAAATCATCAATAATCAGCCATGAGTTTGGTTCAATACTATTGAAAACATCAAGTCCCCGTATGAATTGTATTGGTATGGTTTTGGCAATAGCTTTTATTTGATCGTAAGACTCCTGCCAAATTCTATAGCAATAGTAGATTTTTTTCGGTTTTTCCACAAAAATTTTCTGACAATTTTGAATCATTTTAGCTAAAAGTGTTGTTTTCCCCGACATTGAGGGACCACACAGAAACGATCTGAAGGGTGTTTTAAATTGATACATGCTGCTGTTGCTGCTGTTGTTGACAACAGTTGGACTACAACTAACTGTAAAGCATGCGTGTCCAATGAATAAGTAGTAGTAGTAATAACTTCCCCATTGATCTATCAACGTTAACAAGAACAACAAAAAAAACATATTTCCATGGTCATTTATTTGCAACATGAAAACTCTATTTGTTCAACATGAACATAAGAATGACACTTTATGTTCAACAATAACCTGACAAAAACAATATTTCATGGTCATTTATTTGCAACATGAAAACTGTATTTGTTCAACATGAACAACAACAACATAAAAATGACATTATGTACAACATAAATAAAAAAACACTTTTGTACATGAACATCAAGAACAACAATAACACTTATTGTCTTAAAAAAAAACACTTTTTGTCCAGCAAGAACACTTTATGTACAGTTGCACCCAGTAGCACACTTTTCTGTGCAACAACACTTAAAAAAACAAAAAAAACACTTGGAACATGAACTTTAAAAAATTTAGATAGCACAGTTGAACATTATGAATTTAAAAGGAGGACCCCCCGGGGCCGCGGGGCCGAAGGCCAGCCGTGGGTGGGACCCCCCACCCCCCGGGGCCGGCCGCGGGTGGGACCCCCCCCCCCCCGAGAGCCGCGGGGGAAAAAACTGTATACAATAGTTGTCGTCACTGCTGCTGCAGGTTAGGTTGGGTCAGTGGTTAAGGAGATTAAGGTGAGATTGGGCTAGTTAATTTATGAAGGGTTGGTGGTGGTGGTTAGTGGTTGGGTTAGTTAGCTTAGTTTGTTAGGTTAATTTATCCAGACCAAGTTGATTGCGATAGTCTGTGCATTCAACTCGGTCTGAAAAGAGGTAGTGGCCATGTGGCAGGACACTTACACCATTCTCGAGCACATAGACTTTGTCGTATATACACGACATTGCATTTTTTTCCTTTCTCACAGTATAATTTTTATACTGTAGAGAGCGAATTGCAAGCGCTTGTGCTCTCGGCACTAGGCTACTTTCTACACAGTCTCTGTACAAGCTCATGTTAAAATTGCTCTTTACAAAGTGTGTAGGCACCCCTTTACACGCCTGCTTTTCATCCCCACTATGAGTTTCAACGCAATAAACTTTAGGACCCGGGAACGCCCCCTGGATATTAAGTCACTCCCCGTCTCTGATTTTAACATTAATAGTTTGTTGGGGGCTTGACGTTTCACCAACTCGGGGTAGAGGGACGGATTCCAGTTGGTGAAATCCATCCGCGAGCTTATGTGTTTCTCCTTTTCTAAATCACCCAATAAATCCTCGGTTTTTACCTTTAGCAGCAGAGAATCTGTATCCCCATAGTAAACTTGAACCTCTCCCTCCCGTGGCCATTGCACCTTGCACACATTGTAAAAAAACGACAACATGAGCTTTTTGGAAATTTCTAGTACTGAACTACCTCCTGCTATATTCTTGTTCAGTACCACATTTCTCTTTTTCCTGTGTAGAAGAACCATGCCAGCCTCTATGCTCGTGGACGATGTAAAATTAGGGTCGGTAATAATTCGTGCACACTCTAGAGGGTCAGTCACGACGTCGCAGCAAGATCTGTTCCGTACGCTTTCACACATTTTGCCAAACGCTGAATTTAGAATGAGTTTTTTCATTTCCTTCTCTACTTTGGAGTTTGCCCTAGAGCGTTTATCAACAAAAGTGTCGATAAACGTTTTCAAGTATGGTGGCTGATTGAATTGCAGGACGCTATGTATTTTGGTGATCTTGAAACCATTGTTCACCACCCAGTGCAATAGCAAATGGTGAACAACGATATTCTCCTTAGGGTCCAAATCAGCAATCAGTTTTTTCTTAGAGGGGGTCCAGTGCATCCCCATATCCTCGACCAATGATCGATTGTTGGGGCTTAGTGAGTCCCTGATCATGGGTCGATTGATACAGGTAAAAACAAAATCTCTGACTGAATCGTGAAGCGCCAGTGAAATGTGCCCGTCAATTTCAAAGAACCATCCTCATGGCCCATTCTCTTCGACGGTGGTAATGTCGGGGAACTCACAAGGACTCTCAAGCCATTGATAGTTCCCACACATCAAAGAGTAGTGAGACATTGCCGAGGGGTACAATGAGTTCATGTCCAAGAACACTGCATTTGACTTTGTACCGGTGCTGTTTTGTCCGCTCGATCCGGTTGACAAGACGTGATCCCCATGAAAAATACACCCTCCCCTCATTGAACGCTCTACAAAAAGGTGCTGATCTACATCGGCGATTAGGCCTATTTACTCCCTACTAATTATTAAAATCAAATCCATCACCAAATGGGGCGTGGAAAAATAATAACCTATATCTAGCCCGAACTCTGAATGGATTTGGTCTGTGTTCTTGCAGACTATGTCTAACAGAGTTAAAACGTCACTGGCCAAGTACAGTCTACAATATTCTCATCCATTTTTATAATTCTCCTTAGACCACACCTTCTTGGCAAACTCATAGTCCTCGGCTTTGCATTCACTGTTGGTAAGTGAATTGTAAAAATCTTCAATTGGAGGTAGTTTTACCTCACTTAAGCGAGCGCCAGAACAGTAATAGTCGTATGCGTATACACCTTTGCAGGTCAATAGGTCATACATTATACTGTCTGGAAAGTGCTGTTTAACCAAGGGAAAGCTATCAAAATATTCGCTTTCCTGCACTTGAATCAATTGACTCAATGCCTTGGGAAAAAAACTAAAGGAATCTAAAAAACTGATTTTATTCCAACACGTATGCCCATAATTTACTACTTGCCATTTCAGCTCGAGAAGCAGCAACTTCTCGGCTGATTTGGGAATAATGTTATAGGTAAATGATTTATTTACCCATGGACTGTCTACTCCCCTTCCCTCCCTGTGCATACGTGCCAGTGCCGGTAAAATAAATTTTAAATCATAATTTGAGTTGTGGATAAAAACTGCGATAAAAAACTGCTGGCTAACATTTAAGTTACACGATTGATGCGCTACCCCTCTAAAACTAGTACCCCCCAAGGATATCCTGCCACAAGTGATTATGGTTTCTGAATTTCCCCTTCCCCCCTTTTTTCCCTTTAGTCCCCTTCTCCCCCTCTTCAAACTCCCCCTTACAAACCAAGAATATTTTTGATTTTTAATCGCGAGACGATCCTCTGCAGACAACACCATAGGATAATGTGTATTTCTCAAACGAGAAATAGCGCCATTGGCTGTGCCAATTAATTTAGTCAGTGCCTTGATCATGCACTCTCTCTCATCCAATGTTTCTACTATTTCTAACAACCGCATGGTGTTAGAATTGTCTCTTTGGGCATGGGCATAGGACACTACAATAGCTTGATGTTCTTTGATTCGGTTTGGAAATCGAGGATCGTTCACTTCCACCAGCTTAGCTTCACAATCCAAAGATATTTTGTTGCACTGGAGGAGGGTGTTTTGGAAATTTTTGAAACGTAAAATGGCCCTATCCTCTGAAACCATTTCCACTGACTGGTAGCCATGCCGTCTACAGTGCCTCATGATTTTACAGCTTTAATTCTGTCCAAAATTGAGACAGGCATGTCGGACAGTAGAAACATACCCCCCTTTTCTGACCCTCCCCCAGAACTCGACTGATGTCTGTGACTGGATTAAAATGGCCAATTAAATTTGCAAGGTCACTAGATGGTGGTGTGTACAACAACCAAACCCAGTGTTTGACCAAATCAATTGACGGGCCGCTTACTGGGAAAACCACCCCCTTCTTTTTTAAACGAACCCCATCTTCAAATTCAGTTTCATACTGAACCACAGTAACTCCGATATTTAAAGGGACATTAGCCCTTTCAACAATATCAATAGATCTTAGCGTTACTGGGTATTTTCCCTCTAAACAAGTGAAATCTACAATGGGGAAATTGGACCTGTCTTTCCCATGTACAGCCCAATCGTCTAAATTTGTCTTGGTAGCGTCGAGTGCTAGAGGCTCGAATGCTGATATGAGGAAAGCGTACTTGAAACATTTTTGACCTGTTTCGAAACAGATCCGCTGTACACCTTTACAACCTTCTAAATCTGGATTATATTTTAAAACTGTACCCTCATCCCTATGCCCCCCTCTTAAAATAAAATCTCTTAAATTTACAGATATTCACACTTAAATTTTCAACATAAAGAACTACAGAGCCGCTCCCGTTTTCGTTATAATTCTCAAGATGCGTAATAATATGACCTATCCACTCGCAAAAAACGCCCTCAAAATTCTCTAAATTTGGATAGATCAAACGCATCTTGGAGTGTACATAATGGTGGTAAACTTCACTTTTTCCCTCATTTGAACACCTTTAAAACAATAGAAACCTTAATTGAATCCCTCCCCCCTCCCCACAATTGAATTTGGTTCTCCAGCAGTGCACGAATTCTATCTACATAGTCATGCACAATTTCTACGGGGTCAAACATAAAATTACCACACAAAATAATTTCTGAGACCACACTGGCTAATCATGATAAACAAAAAATCGTGAAGAAAGGAAGAAAACGAGGACAATTAACAGCCAGTGAAAAAATTGAAAAATTATGCAAATATTTCGGTCAAGACCTCCGCTTGACCGTCCTCAGTGCAGAATAAAACTGATAAAAATATAAAAACCAAACCTTAAAATAAAAACACCAAACTAAAATTGGACGACCCTTTCCTAGTAACGGTGAAAGGGTAACTTAATAAAAAACACAAGTCTAAATGGCATTTCAGAATTTCATTTTGCGTAAAGCACTTTTAAAGGCTTATCTCTTTCAACTTTGATTGTTATCGGAGATTCTATTCGATTGAACAATATAACTTTGTGGATGTTTGTAAAAACTACCAGAATTAATAATTTTGTCATAAATGGGACTTAGAAAAATTTCTCCAGTGTCTCTATTGAGAGCTACTTTTTGGTGAATGTGCTTTTTTATTTCAACTTCCTCCCTGAAAACTTGCGTGAGACCTTTAATGGGGGCAACGATAGAGGCCTCATTAAACAAAATGAAATGGTGTGGATTCTCGTAGACATGTTGCGCCAAGGCTGAATCAACAACCTCAGGCCTTTGGCGTAACCTCATTGCCTTGTCGATTGAGGACTTGTGCTCAGATAACCTCTCCCCCAATTTCGGTTGGGTTCTACCAACATAAAAACAGCCACAAGAACAAGGAATTCTATAAACACCACTACCCAAAATGGCGCTGGTTTTATCTTTGCCGTTGTAAAAAAAGTTCTGTGTAACATTTGAATTTTTAAAGGTGACACTCAGTTTATGTTTTTTAAGGGTTTTTTTCAATTTATGACTCAATTTTGGAATGTAGGGTAGAACAGTGAAAAGTTTCTTATCATCCACCAATGGGAAAGTATCTGTTGGGGCTTGTGGACCTGATGTCCTCCCCTCTGCCTGTATTAGTCTTCTGTCTATAATGGTCTCAAATAGTTTTATAGGGTAGCCATTGCAAAATTAAATGTCCTTAATATAGTTCAACTCTGAGTCTATGTGAGGCTCTAAGCATATTCTTATTACTTGGTCAACCAAAGAAATAACAACTCCTCTTTTTATACAGGGAGAGTGGTTGGAGGGAAAATGCAAATACCTATCGTTATGCGTAGGCTTTCTATAAATAGAAAATTCAAGGCCAGGAGACTTATTGAAAATTAAAACATCTAGGAAAGGAAGTTTGTGGTTATGTTCTAGTTCTAAACTGAACTGAAGGCTAAAGTCCAAAGTGTTTAGATGAGTTAATAAGGAGTTAAGTGACTCTCCTCCATGCTCCCACAGAGAAAAAACATCATCCACAAATCTACCCCAGAAACGGTATTTCATCTGAAAACTTTCCAGAGCACAGATTTCAATGAATTCCATATAAAAGTTTGCCGAAAATGGTGAAAGAATTGTCCCCTCGAGTCAAACCGTGAATTGGGTGAAATTTGTATTCTCATATCGGAAATATGAGGAGAAACTATTGCAAAGACGGACGAGACGCATAATAGTTTCTATATCCAGTGTTTTGTAGTCTCTTTCATCAATATTATCTTCTAATTTCCTTTGAAAAGCTAGTTCACATTTTGTAATGTCGCAAGACGTATACATAGAAATGGCATCGAAACTGGCCAAAATTGTATCTTTTTTTATTTCAATGTCTTTTCATTTTTCAACAAGGTGAACTGAGTGTCTTATGTATGAAGTTTGCGTTTGCATAAGGGGGCGAAAAGTTTGGACAACCATTTCCCCAATCTGGCAGTTGGAGAGCTATAAGAAGCCACAATTGGGCGTAGTGGGACTCCATCTTTGTGGATTTTTGGGAGCCCGTAAAATTTAGGAGCTGAACAACTTTTAGGGTAAAATAATTTATACAATTGTGGAGTAATAAGTCTTTCAGTTTGCAAAATTCCTAGCTCCTTTCGTACTAAACGTGTGAACTTCTCGGTGGGGTCTGAATCTATGGGCTTGTAAGTATGGGTGTCGGATAAAATATCTGTAACTTTTGTATTATATGAACTTTTATCAAGGATAACAATTTTATTTCCTTTATCAGCCCTGGTGATAATGATGTGTGGGTCTTTTTTAAATTTTTGAGAGTTTGTGTTTCCTGATTTTTTAACCTTGGGGAATATGGAATGAAATCAAGAATATTCTTAACCACCTCTCCTCGAAGTAAATCTGGATTCTCCTCAGCACCACATGATCCAAATATACCCGCCTCCACATTGGAGACTATCTCTGCAAAATTCACTTGTGTTTGAGGTAGGCAAAATTTAGGTCCCTTGGACAAAACATGGGTTTCTTCCGGAGTAAGAACTTTAGAAGATAGGTTCTCAATGGCCGGACCAGGACAAAATCTCGGAAGAAAACATCTGGAATTCTGAAACTTTTCGTACTCTAATTTTTCAAACTTTTCTGATAAACGACCCTTAGCCATACAAAAGTCGTGGCGGAAAGTATTCTGAGCTATTCTAGATATCTGCTGAAAATCCGTCGGTGAAAGGTTTTGCTGTAGAAATTGTTGAGTTTTTGAAATTGTATTACTTAGGAAAAAACGTCGTTTTTTTGGTCTTTTAAAATGTGAACCAAAGACTGAAAACCAACCCTATCCCTAAATTGCCTTTCGGATTGTGTACCTAGGTTTAGGCGGAAACGAAGAGAATTCGGAAGAATTCTCTTTACTCTACAACGCTGTAAAAATTCTTGTTGATTAATAAGGTTGGCGTGTTTTTTTTTTTAAGGTTTGGACTCTAACCTTCAGTTCACTTTAGAACTAGAACATAACCACAAACTTCCTTTCCTAGATGTTTTAATTTTCCATAAGTCTCCTGGCCTTGAATTTTCTATTTATAGAAAGCCTACGCATAACGATAGGTATTTGCATTTTCCCTCCAACCACTCTCCCTGCATAAAAGAGGAGTTGTTATTTCTTTGGTTGACCGAGTAATAAGAATATGCTCAGAACCTCACATAGACTCAGAGTTGAACTATATTAAGGACATTTAATTTTGCAATGGCTACCCTATAAAACTATTTGAGACCATTATAGACAGAAGACTAAAAAAGGCAGAGGGGAGTGCATCAGGTCCACAAGCCCCAACAGATACTGTCCCATTGGTGGATGATAAGAAACTTTTCACTGTTCTACCCTACATTCCAAAATTGAGTGACAAATTGAAAAGAATCCTTCAAAAACATAAACTTAGCTTCGACTTTAAAAATTCAAATATTACACAGAACTTTTTTAACAACGGCAAAGATAAAACCAGCCCCATTCTGGGTAGTGGTGTTTATAGAATTCCTTGCTCTTGTGGCTGTTTTTATGTTGGTAGAACCCAACAGCAATTGGGGGAGAGGTTATCTGAGCACAAGTCCTCAATCGATAAGGCAATGAGGTTACGCCAAAGGCCTGAGGTTTTTGATTCCGCTCTTGGTGCAACATGTGTACGAGAATCCACACCATTTCATTTTGTTTGACGAGGCCTCTATCGTTGCCCCCTTTAAAGGTCTCACGCAAGTTTTCAGGGAGGCAGTTGAAATAAAAAAGCACATTCACCAAAAAGTAGCTCTCAATAGAGACACTGGAGAAATTTTTCTAAGTCCCATTTATGACAAAATTATTAATTCTGATCGTTTTTACATACATCCACAAAGTTATATTGTGCAATCGAATAGAGTCTACGATAACAATCAAACTGGAAAGGGATCAGCCTTTAAAAGTGCTTTACGGAAAATGAAATTCTGAAGTGCCATTTAGACTTGTGTTTTTTATTCAGTTACCCTTTCACCGTTACTAGGAAAGGGTCGTCCAATTTTAGTTTGGTGTTTTTATTTTAAGGCTTGTTTTTATATTTTTATCAATTTTATTCTGCACTGAGGACGGTCAAGCGGAGGTCTTGACAGAAATATTTGCATAATTTTTCAATTTTTTCACTGGCTGTTAATTGTCCTCGTGTTTTTCCTTTCTTCGCGATTTTTTGTTTACCACACAAAAGCGAATTAAATGGGTCACCAAAATTTGCAGTGTAGACAACTATTGCTTTTAAAATTGTATTTGATAACTGAAATTCGGGAAAATTCGTAAATTGGACATTACTCCACCCCCTCCCCCTCTTGTATATTATTATCAACACCCCCTCCACATTGTTCAATATTTGGGGTATTGGAATCCACTTCATTCGATTGAAGTGGAAGTAGATTATCGGGGGCTAGAGGAGGAGGAGGATTCCCTGTTAATTCCCGGGTAAAATCATCCAAAAGCTGCAATGTGTTTGGACTCAGCAAAGGTAAGTCCCCCTGCTCAACTGCGCTGAAATCAACATTTAAAAAATCACCTATACACTCATCAATATTATCTGGAATTTGTTCTAAAATGATACCGTCCCATGTTGAATTGTTGGGGAGCTCCACATGTGCGTCCTCTCCTTCTACAACTGACGAGCAGGGGGAGATGGTGAATATGGGACCACTGCAACCTATAAATGAAAAATAGCTTATTTTCAAAGTGTCTAAATTGCCCCTACTGTTTTTTTAAAAAAAAATGGATTATTATTTAAAAGCATGCTTAATAGCAGTAGCATATACACTAGTCAATCGATATTCTGAAAGAAAAACCAACTTAACTAAAATCTAAAACGCTTTACATAGAAGACAATTTGATTTTGTTCAAATAACTCCCCCCAGCGGGCCACCGCGGCGCTTCCCGGGACCCCGCCATCGCAGCGCTTCCTGGACCCCGCGGCGACGGTGCTTCCCGACCCACAGCGCTTCCCGGGTCGCGTCGGCGCAAAAAGCTATCTTTTTCTTAGAAATCCCAGCCCCTTACTTTTCACGCGAAGAAACAGTTTTGTTTTTTTTACTTTACAATGATGGTGATAGAATTGAGGCATAGCCCCTCCCCCCTCTTTTAAATAATTTCCTAAAATATATTGTTAGACCATAATTTTGGAAATAAGTCGTTTATCTACTTACATACAGGCTGTGAACTCCAATGAGCTTAATTATTTTAATCTCGTCTGTTATTTTCGAGATATTCAGAAAAATACAATTAAATGGGGACCATTAACTTTTATTGAATGTCTGCTCAGCATCTTGGGAAGTTGTAAGGTTGAAAGTTGTAAACAATATTGCTAAAATTATAATCCCTGTGTACAATAGAGAAATTTTATCACATCTGTGATTAAAACTGAGTGGGGGGAAAACATCTTTTAAAATATATGACATAATTTTACAGTGTTGAAAAAAAAAGCGAAAAGAAAAGTCCTAAAAGATCTCTTTCTCAAATTTATTCATTTTTCAATCATTTCACTCTGACTGCTGACTCTAGACTGACCCTGATTCGTTAGCCCTAACCTAACCTGACCCGAAAAGAAAGGGAACATTTTCGATTTAGAAACAATTTTATTGAATAATTACAACAACAAAAATACTATGCATGTACAATTAGCGATACAGTTTATTGTCTTCGATATGTTTCACTAATGCACTTAAAGCACATTGAAGTCTATTCACATGTGCTACATCAACTTTTGCAGCGAAACATAATTGATCCTCCATTTTAAATTTGCTCAAGGATATCACATATCTTGCATATACTTCATCCCATTCCAGACAAAGCCGTGATCCTCTCGTGATTTCCACCGCAATGTTTGGTGCTCTTGTATTATTGCCATCAACTACACTATTAACTTCTAATAGGGTAAACATTCCACTCGTCGTCATCAACACACAAATATATATCCAAATGAGTAAAGTCAAACTGTTCTCACTCCTTTGAATTCTATTCACAGACTAATAAAACTTTAGCAAAAATCCTTTCCTCATATTCTCTGCAATCTTCCGCCGCTAATATGTAAGTAAGCCTCTAATTGGTCTACAACGAGATGTAACCGAGTCTCTAATTGGCTTAGAAGGAGACACGTGATCCTGTTTCCCGTTATCGGATCAATAAAATTCCCAATCGATTACACAATCAAGTACTCGGAAATCCATTTCCCAATCGATGACGCAATCATTCTCCCGGGGGATTCCAAGCCCATATATGGTGCCCCCGTCACGAGCTCATGAGGTTAAACTAGGTCACGCACTCAATTTCTCGGAAACGGGTTCTCCCTGGGGATTCCATGCCCATATATGAACTCCCGTCACGAGCTCATGAGGTTAAAATAGGTTACGCAATCAATTTCTCGGAAACGGGTTCTCCCTGGGGACTCCATGCCCATATATGGTGCCCCGTCGGGACTGACGGCACAGGTGTTCTCCCTAGGGACTCTATGCCCATATATGGACTCCTGTCACGAGTACTAGGGTCCTTTCTATATATATATATATATATATATATATATATATATATATATATATATATATATATATATATATATATATATATATATATATATATATATATATATATATATATATATATATATATATATATATATATATATATATATATATATATATATATATATATATATATATATATATATATATATATATATTTATGAAATATATAGGTAATATATTATATTTATAATTCAAACTGGACTTACTTATTCTGTTGAGAAAGCTTCTTAGAAGAGCTTCTTCTTGAGGAAGCTTCTTTTTGCTTCCTACCTTTTTTCTACAATTTTGCAATTTTTCACAACATTCTATTTATTCCCTTATTAAGCTAGTTGCAATTTTTTTTATTTTTTTTATCGATTTTTTTCCTTATCATACAATCCGTACAAAAAATACTATAATCAGGGACACAGGAATGCAGACCGGAGCAAGTTACGAGTGCAAATAGATACAGGCTGGAGTTAAGAACCCTGAGTAATTACTTTCCATAGGTTTTTTTTTGGCACTTACATCTACAGTACATTATAATAGCCTCCTCCTCCCTTACGATTAAAAACGTGTCAACTTGACGCATAACAGAAGGTTTTCCCGTCTGAAGCACCTTTAATGGACGTTTTTTAAACTTAGTTTAAATAATGTGGGACTCAAAGTAAACGGTATTGTTTAAACTTTGTTTAATGAAAGCTTAGCCTAAACATTAGTCTATTTTCATTTTTTTCCATTTTCTTTTTGATTAATGTTAATTATTAAATTTTTATGAATATTTTTCTTTCTTTTTTAGGGAAGACTATCAACATCTTTTGTGTTTTACATGGCTCCTGCCTGAATATTATGTAATTTATTGTGTGTAATATATTATTTGAATGTGATTGTAATATAGTATATAATATATTTTATCAAATGGGTTTGCATCTCTTTCAGTTTAAAATTGTTCTTATGCTCATAATCAGCAGAAGTCAGAGAACAATTTATAATAATTGTCTGCTCCCACTTGTTATATTTTCCTTTAAATTTATTATATTTACTCTCATCCTTTATCATGTTTTTCATGGCTCTATTGGTCACCTAGGTCTTTATAAATGCAATTAACTTTCTTTGGTGATTCAGAAAGAATCGTTGCTTGTTTGCAAAGATATGTCCAGGATTTTGTTTCAGGGGGCGTTTTACAAAAAAAAAAAAATCAAAAAAACAACAGAAATTTTTTCAGACGTATATTTATTGTTTTTTTATAAGTCCGAAAAAGGTTTCGGGGAAGAAGTCAATCCTGGTAACTTCCCTGTCTCCTTGATGCGCCTGCGCTGGTCAAAGTAGTTTTTGTGCATAGGACCGAAAGGTCAAGTGCGTTCCAAAGGATAGTTCTTTTTATTATGTTCATCCTAAAAAGACTGTTACCTTCACTTTAAATCCTTATATGCATAAAAAGCTAAAGTCAATAAACAATTATTTGTAATTTCTGAGAATTAACTCCTCCCACTGTTATTTGTACTTCATCTGTCCGTAGCCTAAATATATGACTCAAATGTATTTAAATCAGTTTGTTGTAAGAAACTTAGATAATTGAAAAAGAAGAGCCATCTTTTTATTATTATTTTATATTTGTTAATTATATTTATTAATACCACAAAACATTTCTCAACAAAGATCAACACTTCTGACTAGATATAGCAAGTCACAAGATGAATTATAGATTAATCAAAAATGTAAATCTCCTTTTTGGGAATATAATATGTTATAATTCAAAAATAACTTATCTTATTTTGTAAAAAGTATTTTTTTTTTATTATTATTATTGACTTAATGCAGTGTTTTCCAACACCTTACGAGCTACACAGGGACAATTTTGGTAACGAATAATTTTCTACCAAGTAGGGTCACTATACAGTTTAGCAAATATACTTTTCTCTATATTAAACCAGTTGAGTGGGATATTAGTTTCAGGTTGGATATAGCATGAGTCAAGATGAATGATAAGTTCCTCAAAAATATAAATCACTTAGAAAAAAGTTTAAGTCTACTTAAGACTCATTTATGTTTCTATCATAAGAACGAAGAATTCTTAATCTGAAATTTTTTCTTTAAAAAAAGGTCTAGCACTTACATCCTTTCAATGGTAGCAAGAATATGAGCATAAAAACCAGTCCCTAACTTTAGAAACAGTGAGACTTTTGTAGACATCTATCACCCGTTTAACAGGAGATTTAAATTAGGTTAGAACTAACATAAATGGTTTTATAAGTCTTATGAAGGTGCAGTACACCCAGTGGTAAAATATTTTATTCTGGGTAAAAATAAAATATTTTGACATTATTCTCAACATATCATTTCATATAGGAATATCCTCTTTTAACTGCATTGATAAGACTCACTATGAAGGAATTGTGTGTGGGAGACGGTAATTATTTCAGTATCCAAAAACCCTTTAAGTTCTACAAAATTACGAGGAAAATCGATATTCCAATGTTTTCTTTTCTTCCTTAGTCTTTTTATTTTATGTTGGTGTACCCGTCTTACTCTGAGGACGCGGGTTGTAGGGTAAAATGGTAAAGAAGAGTAATGTTAGATGCCCTATTATTTTGAAGAGAAAATTCCATCGGAAAATGATTTGAACCGAATACGCTGACAACCTCAAAATCCAAAACGCAAGCAGGAAACATCACATCTATGAAAATCTATAAAAAATATAAATAAATAAATATGAAGTAAAATATAAATAAATATAAAAAATATAAATTTTTTTCTTCAAATTTTGATTGGAGGTGTTAAGGCAAATGTTGAGCGTGGAGAGGGGAGGCTGTTTGTTCTCAAATCACTTTCACTCTCAATAAGGGCTTTATAACTTCCAATCAAATAAGCCCCATCTGATTTTTATACGACCGCTCATTCCATAAAAACCTTGTTCGCCCTCATAAAACAACTTACAACCATATACCCAGGGACCTGGGGACTTTTTTCATCCCTAGAGACATTATTATATGTTCTTTGGGCTATTTTGGATTTTGGACTATCATCTTTGGATTTTGCTGAGAAGTTCACTCGGAATTGCTATTAGCTGTGGCATTATTAACGGCGGCTTAGCAAATTGTACGCTTTGAGTCAGCGTGGATTGACTAATTGACTCTTAAACAGGTACGCCTTTCTATTTTAAGTGGCGAGTAATTACCATCAAGATGACGGAATCAACGGAAGTCCAGCTACAGATTTTAAAGAAATTAAATGAAATGTCAATAGAGCTTAAAAAACTGGATCCCCTGTGCGAAAAGGTAGAAAAACTATTTATGGAAATTTCGTCAATTTCGGAATCTCTATATAAGAATATTTGTGAACTGGAAAAAAACTCACAAAATACAGAGACGGAAGTTCGTGAGCTTAAAAGGGAAGTTGCAAAGAATAGAAATATAATGGATAGAATTGAGGCAGATCAAAAAAGATGTAATGTGATACTCTAAAATTTTGACCCAAAGATAAGGGGTTCTAGCCTAAAAGAGTACATTCTTAGATGCTTAAATGAAATAGTGAGAGGCGCCAAGCTTATGCAGACAGATATAAAAGATGTTTTTTTGTTTACCTTCAAACCAGAAAGTCAAACCAGTCGTAATTAAATTAGCGTCTATGGAATTAAAAAAATCAATATTTACTTCGGCTGCACCTTTCAAAAGGTTTCATTTGTCATTAACACTAGATTGTGCTTCTTCAGAATTATTGGCATGCATTAAATTGATACCGATTTGTGGAGCTTCTTGTACGGAAGGCCATTTACGTCCAAAGCTGAGGGGTGTGAGACTTTTCGTGGGGGATAAGATTTTTGCATACGATAGTGAATTGGGTAAAATGAAAGAAATTTATTGATAACAACAGAGGGTTATAGCAGTAGAGGAAATAAGAACCAATGATCATCAGAGTTCCGATTTAAATAGTAATATGCGTACGGGAATTGAAGTAATGGTCAATGCAAGTTCACTAGGTAGCGAAGGATCAAAATCAGTCATGCGAGGGAAGCGAATGAAGTTCAAAAAGATAAACGTATGAGTATTGAGGTGGCTAGCCCTAATGTTGATTCTAAAGAACCTGGTACATCTTACGCTCGTGCAAATCAGATTAATCAGATTATTTCGCGTGAGAGAAGCGGATCGGTAAATTCGGCTGCTAGTTGCCAGAGTTTTGGAAGCGCTGCTTCTGTATTTAGTGTAGAAGATGGGGACCAGGCTGCTTTTATTTGTGGACAGTATTATCCCCCTGTTAGCCAAGAACCGGTGGATTTAGCTCAGCAGAGTGTGAGACGGGACAAAAGAAATAATAACACCATTACCCCTTTGGAGCAGGATAAAGGCGCAAAAAAAGCGCTTGAGAAAGGGAGACGATTCAGGATTACGAATAATTTGGGCCTTGCCAGATAGTGAAAGCTCCGGTTTTTTTATCAGGGGCATCCGAGTTGGGGGGATATAGTAGTGCCTGGGAACCAGTCGAAATAGTCAGAATCGGGAAAAAAGGCCAAAGGGAATCATGTTTACGTTTCATTATTTCCGATATGCACATTTATAGTATACAAAAGTCAGATAATTTATTAGACTCAAGTACATCACACAGGTGAGAAAGTTGAAATGTTGTTTGAAGCTAAGCTTGATGAAGAAGGCAGGAAAGGACATAGGGACTTACATTTCGGTCAGACCTATAAAAATGAATATTATTAGCTTTTGAAGAATCTGTTTTATTTTTTGATGCGAAGCTTGATAAGGAAGGTAGGGAAGGACATAGGGATTAACATTTCGGTCAGACCTATGAAAATGAATAATTTTAGCTTTTGAAGAATCTGTTTAATTTTTTGAAACTAAGCTTGATGAAGAAGGCAGGGAAAGACATAGGGACTTACATTTTGGTCATACCTATTAAAATGAATATTTTTATATTTCAAAGAATCTGTTTTATTCTTTGAAGCTAAACTTGATGAGAAAAGGCAGGGAAGGATATAGGGACTTACATTTCGGTCAGACCTATAAAAATGAATATTATTAGCTTTTGAAGAATCTGTTTTATTTTTTGATGCGAAGTTTGATAAGGAAGGTAGGGAAGGACAGAGGGACATCCATTTTGGTCAGATCTATGAAAAAGAATAGTTTTAGCTTTTGAAAGGATCCATTTTATTCTTTGAAGCTAAGCTTGATGAGAAAGGCTTATTCTTTGAAGTTAAGCTTGATGAGGAAGGCAGGGAAGGACATAGGGACGTTTTAGCTTTTGAAGAATCTGCTTTATTCTTCGAAGCGAAGCTTTATGAGGAAGGCAGGGAAGAAAATAGGAATTTACATTTCGGTCAGACCTATAAAATGAATAGTTTTAGCTTTTGAAGAATCTTTTTTATTCTTTGAAGTTATGCTTGATGACAAAGGCAGGGAAGGACGAACGGACTTACATTTCGGTCAGACCTATGAAAATGAATAGTTTTAGCTTTTGAAGATTCTGTTTTATTTTTTGATGCGAAGCTTGATGAGGAAGGCAGGGAAGGACATATGGACTTACATTTCGGTCAGAACTATGAAAATGAATAGTTTTAGCTTTTGAAGAATCTGTTTTATTATTTGAAGCTAAGCTTGATGAGAAAGGCAGGGAAGGAAATAAGGACTTGCATTTCGGTCAGACCTATGAAAATAAATAGTTTTAGCTTTTTAAGATTCTGCTGTATACTTTGATGCAAAACTAGATAAGGAAGGCAGGGAAGAACATACGGACTTACATTTCGGTCAGACCTATGAAAATGAATAGTTTTAGCTTTTGAAAAATCTGCTGTATTCTTTGAAGCTAAGCTTGATGAAGAAGGCAGGGAAGTACATAAGGACTTACATTTCGGTCAGACCTATGAAAATGAATAATTTTAGCTTTTGAAGTATCCATTTTATTCTTTGAAGCGACACTTGATGAGGAAGGCAGGGAAGGACATTATTCTTTGAAGCGAAGCTTGATGAGGAAGGCAGGGAAGTACATAGGGACTTACATTTCGGTCAGACCTATGGGAGTGACTAGTTTTAGCCTTTGAAGAATCTCTTTTATTCTTTGAGGCAAAGCTTGATGAGGAAGGCAGAGAAGGACATAGGGACTTACATTTCGGTCATACCTATGAAAATGAAGAGTTTTAGATTTTGAAGAATCTGTTTTATTCTTTTAAGCTAACCTTGTTGAGAAAGGCAGGGAAGGATATAGGGACTTACATTTCGGTCCGACCTATGAAAATGAATAGTTTTAGCTTTTTAAGATTCTGCTTTATACTTTGATGCAAAGCAAGATAAGGACGGCAGGGAAGAACATACGGACTTACATTTCGGTCAGACCTATGAAAATGAATAGTTTTAGCTTTTTAAGATTCTGCTGTATACTTTGATGCAAAACTAGATAAGGAAGGCAGGGAAGAACATACGGACTTACATTTCGGTCAGACCTATTAAAATGAATAGTTTTAGCTTTTGAATAATCTGTTTTATTCTTTGAAGCTAAGCTTGATGAAGAAGGCAGGGAAGGACATAAGGACTAACATTTCGGTCAGACCTATGAAAATGAATTGTTTTAAATTTTGAAGAATCTGTTTTAATATTTGAAGCGAAGCTTGATGAGGAAGGCAGGGAAGAACATAGGGACTTCCATATCAGTCAGACCTATGAAAATGAATAGTTTTAGCTTTTGAAGGATCCGTTTTATTCTTTGAAGTGACACTTGATGAGGAAGGCAGGGAAGGACATTATTCTTTGTTGACATTATTTACATTTCTTTCTTTTAACAACAATTGTAGTACTCCTCTTCGTTTTAGTGGCTTTACCATCCCTCTCGCATGTTCTCTTCGATGGCTCGGTATTTCTATTAATAATAGTCTTCCGAGCTTGCGCCAGCGCACAGTCTCAGATATTAATATGAAAATTCAATTAGGATATGCTAAGATTAATGCCAATAGAGGTAAATATAATAAATTCACGCTGGCCAAGCTCTACTCAACTTTTCGTGACAATTCAATGCTTTTTGCTTCTGGAATTTTTCCCCTTCTTAAGAAAAGTGATTTAAAAAGAATGCGGATTAATTATTTTAGATTTTGTAAATTTTTGTTGTTTCTTCCACCTTGGACTAAAAACCCGGTAATTATTAATAAATTTCTTGTTCCTGATATTACTGTAAAACTGGAAACACTACACAAAAAACTTCCAAATACCGCTTTATCCGTTTTTCTCCGCACCATTTTCTCCGCACAGTCGTAAGTTATTACGCCTCAATTTTCCTTAACAAGTTGTGATTATTTTTTTCTTCTTTTTCCCCTCCTTTTATGTTATTTCTTTTTTGTTTTAGTTTCTTTTAAATTTTATGTGTTACTCTGTAACTGGTATTCTTAGATTTCTAAATTGATTTTCGTTGCATTTTTATGTGTTTTTCTTCGTGATACTCAACGTATTGTACCTCTGTATAGTGTGGGTTAGAAATAAATAATAACAATAATATTGAAACATTCCTTGTATTTCCTAAACAGGAAATATGTGGAAACAAACTTAGTAAACAGCATGCTAAACAGGAACGTTTCATATACAGCCTTTTATCAGTACCTGAACACAAATAAGCTTTGAAGAATCGACAATGTAGACGAAAACCCATAGGAAAATCCTGTGACTCCATCTTAAGATTCGGATCTATGAGAAATAATGTTTTCAACATATCAAAGGTTTTCCGTGCCCTTCTGTTGAAGGCTGAGGCACCTCAATTTACTATTCAGGGTCCCACTCTTTATACTTGAGTAACAACATAGGAGACAGACTAGATAAACGCCATTAGCAGTTTGCCGATAAGAGGACGGCCCACGCAATTGACTCAAAATACAACCTCAAAATACATTCTTTGAAGCTAAGCTTGATGAGAAAGGCTTATTCTTTGAAGTTAAGCTTGATGAGGAAGGCAGGGAAGGACATAGGGACGTTTTAGCTTTTGAAGAATCTGCTTTATTCTTTGAAGGAAAGCTTGATGAGGAAGGAAGGGAAGGACATAGGAACTCGCATTTTGGTCAGACCTATGAAAATGAATAGTTTAAGCTTTTGAAGGATCTGTTTTATTCTTTGAAGTAAAGCTTGATGAGGAAGGCAGGGAAGGACATAGGGACTTACATTCTTATCATACTAATATCATCTGCGGTTTTTCAGATAAAAGGTTTTCTTTAGAGCTGGTCAGATATTGCTCAACCCATGTTGGATCGAGTAATTTTTGTCCCAGTAAATTTTTAGTTCTATAGTTCCTTGATTGCGAGGAGAAAAAACGTTCTATGTTTTGCTTAGTAATATCTCCATAAGCAGGAGATGGGAGGGAATTTTGGAAAATTTCTAGCATTTTCGCTGTCATTACAGTACTTGTAAAACGATTTATTAAACTCTTTAAGAACACAAACAGAAAGCGTCCCCATTTTGTGTTTATCGGGATAGCGAGTCAAAGATTAATAAGTGAAGCAAGCTATTTAGAATTTATTTGTTCTTTATCATGGAGAAAGTATTAAGCAGACTGTTTGCCCCTTTCATATATTGTATTACAGGTCCCAAATGTACTATCATTATACAGTAACCTTAGTATAATTGCGTATTGTGATGGAAGGAGCTAATCTCAACAATTTTAGACTGAGTTTGGTGCTCAATTTATTTTCTCTTTACATGTGGCGACATTAATGGGTTTAATTAGGCAATTCAACCCTCCCCCTCCCGTCAGGAACCCGAATATCTGTGAAGTTTGGGTTACAGCAGATGCATTAAAAAATATATATATATGAAAAGAACTTTAAAAACTAAACGGTATTAAAATCTGCTCATTCTTAAGTAAAAATTTTGTTACAGCCACTAGCCTTCAGCGTGCAATTATGCGTGCAGGGTACAACTTTGCCTTTGGTGCAAAATCCACCTGTCTCTATTACACATCGCATTTAAACTTTAATATCCCGTCGTTGCAGTGTAAACGCTACACCGATTATCTATAACTGTTTTTACAAGTTTGAGAACGTTTTACCAGTCTTTCTGAAATTACCATATGTGATCTTTCCAGCCAAATCATACACTAACTGTTTTCGAGTCATCTGTCAATCAGTGTGTCCAGTCATCATTGTGTATTTTTGATTGTAGTTGTTTCTTGCATTGACCATATACATAACTAGGAATAAGAGTTGCAATCCCAACAGGACTAAAAAAGGAATAAAATCATCTAAATTTTTATTTTTTTTGTAATTTTATAATTATTTTGTATATACTGATCCTCTATAATAATAAATATCCCGGAAAGAAATTGATTAGAATTTTTTTTTATTGACAATGAAAATTTTATCCCAGAACACAACGCTGTACGTTCGGCAAGCATAACTTGGCCTAGAATGTATTAGATACAAATGAGCCCATGACCTTAAAGCAGAAAATAAATCTGTTAGGACAAGAAGAAAATTTTTATGTAAAGAGTGAGAACAAGAAATGTGTCATAATGTCAGATTTTCCTTCAGATTTCAATTGCTGTTAAAATTCCTAACTCCCCCCCCCTTTACTCAGCATTTATGACCCCCTACCCCCAATTGTCTCTCCTAGTTAAGCCTATGGAATAATTTTTTTTTTAACTTTCTTTTGTCTTTACTGTTTTATGTCAGTATTTTTATCATGTCGGTTGGTTCAATTGATTATCGGATTTATTCTCTTCCTTTCTTTTTGGGCAGTAAAGCCTTATTAAAATATTCAAAAAAAGTAGAAAATTGTACAAATTTTGGTGTTTTATTCTCTTCGTGTTGTTTACTGCTTCTTAAAATTGCTAGATATAATTCTGATGACTCGGAAATAATCCTTCTTCTAAATCAAAGACATTGCATATAAAACATGCGGAGGGCAATGTGTTTTGATTTTGGACGGCCAGAATATACCCCATGCCTTTTTGTACATAGTGCACATATTACTGACTTCTCTGTGAGTGCAACTGACAATACTTTCTTCTTTTTCTTGTTTTTTTTTTATGATCTCTGTAGCGCTTGAAAGTGTGGTGGGTTCAGACTGATATGCTAAGTATAACTTTTTTATTATTATTAATATATAGCTCTAATAGGGTGATAGGGGGACAAATTAAGTCCTAACCTATTTGTGTTTTTTTAGTGTAGGTTGCTGCTTACTAGGGGAAACACCAATGGAGGCGGTGAAAACATTTCCAAGGTTTTCAGAAAACGTTGAGAATGTTTTAAAAAAGGAACAAACTTTCACAAATGGAATTTTCTGAGGCCATGACCTGCTCCACCCTCTCTACCCTTCCCAGCCAAATAGTTTTTTTTTTCTAGAAAGTGTATCCCTAGTATTTGAATTAATTTTTTTATGGATCTTTTCCAATTCTATCTGTAATACAAGATTTTTTTTGGAAGTATGGCAGCTCGAGCATGTATGCCTTTAAACGGCAGGATGTGATAGGGTGAAAATCTCTCATTTTAGGATTGGTCTTGCTTTCCCCTTCCCTCATCTCAAAAACATTTGTGAAAACGCTGTTCTATTTTTCTAAATTTAAATATTTGCACCAAAAATGAATGTATTTCTGAGTATGAGATCCGTTCCTTCTTTAATAATATCTCTGGTCCTCCCTGTAAAGCTATTGCTGTGTAAATCTATCGGCAGCGCTATTTCAAAAAGGCGTCACTTTACCTGACGTAAATTTTACAAAGAGCTGAAAATAGAGAAAAAATGCATTGGGTTTTCTTGACTATTGTGAACGCGTGGTCGTTAGTACGAGGCAGGTTTTTCATTCTTCCAAGATGTGAAAAAACGGATATTTACCTCAAGATCTCCACTTTCAACTTATTTTATAAGTGAGACAGGAACTATGGAAAAAAATGGAAATGGCAAAGTACCTTGAGAAGCAAATAAGAATCATTGACCAAGCGAGTTGAATTTATGAGGGTGAGTTACAAATGTCATTTGGTCAACAAGTGGTCAACAAAAAATATCACATCCCGCCGGTTGATTTCCACAGTTCTTTCTGTGTAAGAATATACATTTATTTTGTGCCAGTTAAACAGCTATAATAACGGTGTGAGAAATCCTGCTGTCAAAATTAGTATCAGCAAGTGATTGATTGTATTTGTCATGTTTTTAGTGAGATTGTTTCTGTATAGGGTATAATCCCTTTTTCTGGGGCAGTCAGAAAAATAGTATGCTGGGGGTTATTCTGCATTCCTGTTTTGTACGGTTATGGGGCCTATTTCACTCAGAATAATCGCAGCATTTATATGTAATTTTACTTGAAGATGTAGTCTTTTGTTGGGACAAAAGAAGTTTTTCTATTAACTTTACAGAGCTTTAATTACTTTTCTTTTCATATTTCCATTAACCGCAAATTTTGGTACATGCTTTGGAAACTGCAAGATGAAAAAAAGTACAAGCTCGATGAAAACATTAATTTCAGTTTTATTTTAATATTTGAATTTATTACAATGGTTTATATATTCACGTGGTTAGTTTTCTCATTTGTATTTGGTTACAATTCATTGGACAAATTTAGCAATATGGTGACCGTGATTGACTTAGTAAGGGGAGGGCAGGAAGGCTGGAAGGGCCCAGCAGGGAGAGACCTTAGCTTGTA
The DNA here is from genome assembly GCF_049724085.1 of Artemia sp. Qi Xiang Cuo. Classification (NCBI taxonomy): domain Eukaryota; kingdom Metazoa; phylum Arthropoda; class Branchiopoda; order Anostraca; family Artemiidae; genus Artemia; species Artemia sp. Qi Xiang Cuo. The sequence goes on from NC_142805.1 coordinate 32,925,729, forward strand.
TTCCATTTAATTATTACTTGTTTACGGTTTTCTACATAATTAATGCTTGTTTCACCATTTAAAGAGTAAAAGACTTCTGTTAAGAAAAATTGGTGATCGGGTAATGGACGTTTTAATAAGAGAATATACTGTACATAACAAGAATGTCTCATTTTTTATTGATCTTTCGACGAAAATGATAGTTTCTAAAAAAGTTTCTGTTGAAGAAGGCTTTTTTGTCAAAAAATATGTCCAGTGTTTCGTTGACTGTGTCACCTAAGCTTAACAAATGTCTTCCTAAAAACCTTAGAATTTAAGAACAAATAATGTAGTAAGGCGGTGAATATCATTTGTTGAGGAAATAAGATCACTAGCCCACTTTGTACAAACCTTGCAACCATAGTTTATACATAGATTCTAGATTGTTGTTCTCAGTGGAATGGGCCTATTTTAAATTACTAGTCACGTACTTTTATTTCCTAATACACTAGATTTAATATCAAGTATATTATACTAAGCTGTGGAATGATGGTGTATAAATAAATGATCTTCTGCTGTATTTTTTTCCGTTTTAATCACAGTTCAGATAATTATCCAGTAAGCTTATCGCAGATCATTTCTGGTCTTCGTTCTTGGTGCGAACAAAAAGCTCCACCCACTTATTTCTGCATTAGCGGGAATGCGGGTTAGTCTGTTTCTGATTGTTTCCAACAAAGTGCATTATTTGTAATAGCGGGTTTCCACTTGTTTCCAATTAGATCACAGTCTGACTTGTCTACCCATGAAAAGATCTGACTTTGCTTATGTTTATATCTGCAAAAACGTTCTCCGGAGCACTCGCACCCCGGTCCGGGTTTTTATAATGGGTGAGATAGAGAATGATCATACTGGATAATTATATGAACTGTGGTTTTAATTATCAGGCTTTCTGTATATAGCCAGAAGTAGGCACTAAGTTTTCTGTGGAACTTTATATACAGTTATATTTTTTTCTCTCTCTCTAGAGCTCTTTCTCCAGTTCTCTTCTTACCTTCCTATCCTCTCTTGATTTTTGTCTTCCGAGCATGCTTATAAGGTAGTGAACATCAAATTTAAACACGATACAAGGGCTGTGTCTATGGGCCTATAGCTAAGTTAAATTGAAACATTGATGTATGTCTCAACGAGCAATAGAATAACATTCTCATGCAGAAGTCATTTTTGGGGCAGTGAAGCCAGGACTTCTGAAATTAGACATAGCAATATATATATTCGGAGTTTTATTTAGACTCAGTCAACCTCATTGTTTTCCTACACTGCAGCTCGACATTCACGTCGTCTTTTATGGACCAGGACATTCCTCGGTTTCCTGGTTTTTAGGACATTCCTTCAAGGCACTGTGGAGACTTCCACAGTGTGAAATCAATGATATTAACTAGACTTTTTTTTCGTGAGGGACGGATCTTAATTTGGTTTTTCACAAAGAATGTAAGCTATTTCATAATGATACCTATATGGGGTTAAAGGGGGTTAATGATATCTTAAATTCCAACTAATATATAAAAATATTCTGTGTTGATTTTTTGTTTCAATCGATAGGAGTTATTAATAAGATTAGTTTTACGCTGGTAGGTCAAGGCTTTTTTTGGTTTAATGTCAGTGGATGTCATCTATATGTTGAATATGGCAGAAAATAGTTTAAGTGTTCAAATGAATTGACAAAGAAAATTAATATCGTAATTGAAATCACAAAAGGAAGATAATATAACATTGAAACACAAAATTCGTTGCCCCCCTCCCCCCCCCCCCGGCCCCGTCAAAAACTTCGGCTAGTGACGCCTGTGCTCGGTATCCGACTGAGTCCATGGGAAGAATCACTCGTACTTCTTAATCCCATCCTGTTATCTCTGTGCACTTCCATAATAGGACAGTCTTCTACAGTTGCCATTAATTTCACATTTTCGGTCAGACCAATGAAAATGAATAGTTTTAGCTTTTGAAGAATCTGTTTTATTCTTTGAAGCTAAGCTTAATTAGGAAGGCAGGGAAAGACATAGGGACCTACATTTCGGTCAGACCTATGAAGATGAATAGTTTTAGCTTTTGAAGAATCTGTTTTGTTCTTTGAAGCTAGGAAGGCAGTATAATGAATAGCTTTCACAATTTTAGGTCTGTTTTTTTTTTTTTTTTACAAAAAGATCAAAATAATAATTCGTTATTTTTACCATTACCCAAAAGCCATAATAAAGCTTTGCTATTTTTACAATTTAGTCTGGTGATAATGGCTTTCTCACAAAGTGAAGCTTGATGAGGAAGGCAGGGAAGGATATAGGGACTTACATTTCGGTCAGACCTATGAAAATGAATGGTTTTAGCATTTGAAGAATATGTTTCATAATTTGAAGCGATGGATAACGAGGAAGGTAGGGAAGGACATAGGGACATTTCAGTCAGAGCTACAAAAATGAATAGATTTAGCTTTAGAAAAATCTGTTTAAATATTTGAAGCAAAGATTAACGAGGAAAGCAGGGATGGACATAGGGACTAATATTTCGGTAAGACCTATGAAAATAAATAGTTTTAGCTTTTGAAGAATTTGTTTTATTCTTTGAAGTAAAGCCTGATGAGGAAGGCAGGGAATGACACAGAGACTTATATTTCGGTCAGACCTTTGAAAATGTATCGTTTTAGCTTTTGAAGAATCTGTTTTATTATTTGAAGCTAAGCTTGATGAGGAAGGCAGGGAAGGACATAGGGACTTACATTTCGGTCATAACTATGAAAATGAATAGTTTTAGCTTTTGAAGAATCTGTTTTATTCTTTGAAGCTAGGAAGGCAGTAAAATGAATAGATTTTACGATTTTAGGTTTGTTTTTCTTACACAAAGATCAAAATAATGCTTCATTTCTTTTACCATTACACAAAAGTCATAATAAAGCTTTGCAATTTTTACAATTTAGTCAGGTTATGATGGCTTTCTCACAGCGCGAAGCTTGATGAGGAAGGCTGGGTCTGACCGAAAAGTAAGTCCCTATGTCCCCCTACAAGAAGACATGGCTTCTTGTAGTTGTAAAGTTAAAATAAAAATCAAGGGTTCTCCACCTTAAGTTCGTTTCATTCTCCGTATAATTGTTATTTATGCCTTTTTTTTCTCACCATTTTTACATTTTAAAAGAAATTGAACCCTTTACTTTTTTTCAATAAATTATCTTTTTTGCTCATCCCTCGCTAAACGAATTTACTGCTCATTCAAGCTCTTCTGCTCGTTGTACAGCTTCTGCTCCTCAGCTAAGAAATCGTATCCTGAGTCAACAATCAAGTAAACAAGAAAAAAAATTTTATTTTCTCTTTATCTAAATAAATATTAAAAAGAATGTTCAAGTACAACTTTATAATTTGCATTCTTACAGCTTATCATATACTTACTACTTGCCTGTTCCTAGACTGTAGAGACTTTTGTACAAACTACAGAGACTACAGAGTCTGTTCCTAGACTTTCTTGCGACAGAATGTTGTCCGGGGTTTGATGTGTTCGACCAAGAGGTCATATGCAATAACTCTTGTGACAGAATAAACCATAAACTTAAAAGGAGGAAGATAGATCTTAATGGATGGGCTATGGGATAGGATTATTTCATTGAGAATGTTTAAGAATTCTTCTTTTAAAAATATACACGGCGATTCTGACTATTTGTGATTTAGCTCGTCGTAATGTAGTCAAATCTTCTCTATGAGGCAAAAATTTCAAAAGAAAATTTTGATAGATGTCAATAAAGTCGCAAAAGAACGAGCAAAAAGTTTGACTATTATCAGCATGGACAGTGGGCTAACAAAATGGTCCAAAAGAGGGATTACTACTTGTACCTGTGAAGCTGTAAACGGAACGAAAGCTTTCAATTGCAAGAAATGTGGTAAAGCTTCGAAAGCAAAAGCCAGCTCTATCAAGAAATATCGGTTGAGTGAAATAGGCCATGCAGTTCGTTTAGTAGGTCATTGTACCAGAAGTCCAGAGTCATGATACCTTGCATTTCAGTGTTTTGTTTAATCATTAACAGTATTCAGTACTTCCATCATTTTTTCAAAGAAGGCTATTAAATTCTGAAATTGAGAAAAATAAACATGTAATTGCACCTCCTCTGTAAATTGGAAACATAGCCAAAAAGACAGTTAACCTGTAGAATACTACTAAGATAGTGACATCACACAGGGACCTAGTTGACCAGAGATCCATTACCTTATTACTAGGCTGTTCACAAAAGTTTTTTGTTTTTTTTAATTGCCTTCATCTGCCATTAAGAACCAACAATTGATGAGAAATGACCTAAAAAATAATGAAATTTTACCACTGAAGTTAGGATGAAGTGTAATCAGTTCCATAGGTTTATTTAGTTCTGGGCAATAATTGTTTGAAGTATTGGGTTGGAGAACAACTTTTGCTGCATGAAAAGTCTGTAAAATTAAAAAGAACATGCAGCAAAACATAAGTATTTGTCATATCATCCAGTTACTATTTTCCCACTTGCTTTACACCAAATTCATTCTACAGACAAAGAAGCTACTGTATTTAGAAGCAATTAATAAAATAAATATTTTTCAAAAAAAAAATTAAGAGGCAAATTTAAACTAAACTGAATAGAAATTACTATGAAACCTAAAAAAAAGGAATTAAATTCAAGAATTACATAAAACTAACAGACATAATTATGGATGAATATTGCTCAACTTGGAAATCTATGTCCTAATGGGCTGAAGTTCAAGTCCTAGTGTTAATTATTTGCTTTGGTACTGGGGTGAGAGGTAGGATTTGTTAGGATCACCTAAAGTTGATCCAGCTCGAAATGGCTGCCTGTTGAAATTTTAGGAAGGTAAACAGAAAGGGTGTGCAAAAACACAGAATGGCTGACCCCAACCTCCCCCTACACTTACTGATTGAAAGGCTATATAAGCAATCAGCACTGCTGATTTTGACTGTAAAGTCTAGTGCTGTTCCTCTAAGTTTTATACTTCTTAGAGTTTTATTATTCAACAAAATAGATATCTTTCAATTTTAATCCAATACCCTTACAGTTTAGGGGTCACCTGGAGCCAAAAAAGGGGAATAAAGGGAGGCTGACTGTCTTCAAATCTTTTTGACACTAAAATGGTACTAGTATTTTTAATTTCTGATCAAATGAGCCCCCTCCCAAGTTTTGATAACTGTGCCTTCTGGACTAAGTGGCTATGGGAAAAATTATGTCAAGGAGGCTCATGGCTCTTTACTATGGTAACTTTCTGGCCTTTGAGCCAGTTTTGGCAGCATTCTAGTTGTTGTAAAAGCTGATTGTGTTTGCAGGCCAATTTTTCAGGGAGCCATTGACATGATAGTTGGTCACATTGGGAAAATCTGGTAATATCATAACCAACAATAACCTTTGATTGTTTGCAAAAAAAGTTGATGATAGCTCAGAGGACATGGTAGAACAGACATTGCTGCTCTACTTCAAAACTGATTATACCACCCCTTCCATGGTCTATTGGTTGCATTCCTTTTTAATTTTTGTAGTTATTGCAGTAAACAAGAAATAAGTTTAATTATTTGTGTTGTTTTTTTTTCAGATCTTTTCTGTGCATCTTTTGTCAAAATTTTCTCTTCTGAAGCTGAAGAAAATTGGGGATTTTGTTATGTTGTCAATTGTCCCACCAACAAACATGTATGCCTCATTATATAAGGAAGGTTGCTACATTGGTAACTTGTAATGTTAGAGATAAAGATGCCTAAAGGTCTGAACATCAGTTGAGCATGGTATTTCAGAAGGGTTTTTTTGTCTGGGAATAGAGTAGGAACAGAAAAAATGAGAGGGGGCTCATGGCTTCATTTTGGGAAAGGGAGACACTCCCCCCTCCTCCTTGGGTACAGTTACAATTAAGGATATATTAGAATACCATGGATTTTTATGTAAAACTTTATTTACACAAAAACATGCTTTTTGTTTTTTTAACATGAGGTAAGGAATTTTCTTACCTTGGAGGAAGATTTTAAGCTGTTAAATTAATGTAAACAGTGAAATGAATTAATGTTTTAAAATAATATTTTTAATTAATGTTAAATTAATGTTTTATGAAAGCAGTGGAATGAAGGTGTTGCAAAAAAAAGGTTGCCTGCAGTGGGGGCTGTATTTAAAGCTTTGATGCTCCTAGTCAAAGGGCTTTTGCTGCTCTGTTTTTGCAATATTTTTAGAGAAATCCCCAAACATTTGGGGATAATGAAAGCACTGAACAGATCACGACTGATGAGCTAAAAGTTATGAAAGAGAGAGGTGAAACCAAACTGTTAGCTGTGATTCTTGGAGACATCTGACAGTTTGTACTTGGTCATGGAGTTCCTGTTTTTTTGTAAAATCACTTTTCTGTGAATAGGCAGCGTGGTGGTGGAGTGAACCTGGCATTATGACGATAAATTGCACCAGTCCAGTTTTTGTTAACAAAAATATCACTCAGTGATAATTTATTGTGCGCCCCTAGGTCCGGGCCTAGTGGGCCTATTGGTAAGTCCAGGCTTGGCGCAATTCAATATTTTAAGAATTTCATACCTCCAAGAATTTTGGTTTCACAAATAGTCAGAATCGCCGTGTATATTTTTAAAAGAAGAATTCTTAAACATTCTCAATGAAATAATCCTATCCCATAGCGCATCAATTAAGATTTATCTTCCTCCTTTTAAGTTTATGGTTAATTCTGTCACAAGACTTATTGCATGTGACCTCTTGGTCGAACACATCAAACCCCAGACAACATTCTGTCGCAAGAAAGTCTAGGAACAGACTCTGTAGTCTCTGTAGTTTGTACAAAAGTCTCTACAGTCTAGGAACAGGCAAGTAGTAAGTATATGATAAGCTGTAAGAATACAAATTATAAAGTTGTACTTGAACATTCTTTTTAATATTTATTTATATAAAGAGAAAATAAAATGTTTTTTCTTGTTTACTTGATTGTTGACTCAGGATACGATTTCTTGGCTGAGGAGCAGAAGCTGTGCAATGAGCAGAAGAGCTTAAATGAGCAGTAAATTCGTTTAGCGAGGGATTAGCAAAAACGATAATTTATTGGAAAATAGTTAAGGGTTCAATTTCTTTTAAAATGTAAAAATGGGGAGAAAAAAAAGGCATAAAAAACAACTATACGGAGAAGGAAACGAACTTAAGGTGGAGAACCCTTGATTTTTATTTTAAAGTTACGATTAAAAGAAGCCAGGTCTGTCGCAAGGACTTTTTATGTAAAAATACACGCCATTACACAAAAAGACGACAACAGTATACAGACTACACAGAATTAAGTATCAAAATTTACTGCTCATCTCTAATTTTATACCTAGAAAAGAAAAGTTTCCGGAAGCGATTCTTTTAATCAGGAGTAGAAGTTGAGCCATAACAGCCAGCCCTTTGGCTGGCTGAAAACATTTTATTAGAAACAAAATAAAAAATCATTATTCAGATCAAGAAAAGGGTTGGTGCAAATATGAAACTGCATAAAGCGCTGTGTATGCTGTTGGGCTTTTGTATGCTGTTGGCCATAGTTGGTGTTCATCTGGCCATAACCACAGCTCCTTTGAAGGCTGACACCAGTCCTGTCAAAGATGGAAAAGTCAAAGATGGTGACACACTGGGAAGTGAAAAAGGGTCACTCTTTTATTTTCTTCAGATAACCGACTTTCACATTAGCGTGTTCAAAGAATCTGAATGGCATGAAGACCTCTGGACCTTTTACGATGATAATATGCGAGTTATAAAACCCAATGCTGTTATTGCGTCTGATGAAGAACCTCCGTCATATCCAGAGATGTTTCAGCCGATCCTCAACAGTATCCCTGGTCGATCCGATTCCTTGCAATACGCTGTAAAAGCCGTCCGAAGAGCGCGGAAACTCCTATCTATTAACAACATTCCCATCAAGACTTTACGATTGCAAGATTTTGAAGTTTCTGGTGCATTGTCTCAAGATATGTTTGTTCTCAGTCCTATTGGTCAACTGGCTTCAACTCCAGAACGTTTGGAGCTGAACTCACAACTAGAAGAGGCACCAAGTAATTCTACTGATGACGGAAGTTTCGAAAGTTTAATTGACGTTACAAGTCCTGAAAACGTCAAGCCTGAAAGAAGGATGAACATGAAAGTTAATATTCAACCTGGAAAAGAAAAAGGACATTAACCGATTGGAGATAAAAGACGTGTAAAGAAGTGATAAAAAAATAAAAAAACAAAGAACAGGGCTAAAACTTGAAAACAACCCTAAAACAGAGTGAACCAAATTAACATCCGATCCGCCATGAAGGATGGGCGTTAAAATGCCCAAATGGATGCCTGTTTCATTCGAACGTGAAATATTATTACGAAAAAAGAAAAAGAAGAACAGGCTAGGAGGAACAAAAAGGGACATTTAACCGATAATTATTGCAAGGCGTCAGTCTATGAGTTAAAAGAATAGATAATAGTTTAAAAATAGTATATTTATTCGATAATTAGGGTTAGCACTTCAAAAGGGCGTTTAGTTGAATCACAATACAAATGTGCATCTAAATGGTCAAAAGAACGTATTTGCAGTTCTCAGGAAAGGATAGTTATTCAGTCAAGACTTTTATGACAAATTCAATTTGTGAGGTGTGTCTGAATATGTCTCTGGGGATTGTAGATAAAAGACATGCAAAGAAGTGATAAAAAAAAATAAACAAAGAACAGGGCTAAAACATAAAACTGACCGTAAAACAGAAAGAACCAAATTAATGTTCAGTCCTCTATAAAGTTTGAGCATTAAAATGCCCAAATGGTTCCGTCGAATGTAAAAGATTATTACGAAAAGCAGAAGAACAAACTTGGAGAAACACAAAAGGATACTTTACTAATAGTTATGACAAGGCGTCAGTCTATGAGTTTATAAAGTAAACAAAAGGTTAAAAATATTATATTTGTTCAATAATTAGGGCAAGAGGCTTCAAAGGGGTGCTTAGCAGAATCATAAACAAATGTACATCCGATAATCGTTAGCGTTGACTATCAATGCTCTTTTCCCCTTCCATTTTTTTTTAGAAAACTAGAATAGACAGAATTTACTGGAGTCACTATGCATATTTTGATTAATTATGTTTTTTTATTATTGAAAAGTAGAAGAGAGAGAGAGAAAGAGAGAAAGAGAAAGGAGATGGAGAGAGAGATAGCGAGGGGCCCAGAATTCAATTACTATTTAATTGTTAATATTTTTAGATTTAAAAAACATAAAATAAATTAAGGTAAAAAAAAAAAAAAAATTATATCTTAACCAGATTAAAAACAGTATCTATTTAAAAAAAGTTAAAGAAATTTGAAAAAAAAAATTATTTAAAGTATATTACCAGATTAAGCTATCGGTTAATAAAGAAGCCTCTGTCGACTGTGAAAAAAGTTTGTGTTGATATTTTTCTATTCAAAAAGTAGCAGCATTCAAAAATAATTAGCTTAGCGCTAAGAAACATTATGGGCCATAAATTATTTCTAAAAAGTTCCATATTTGCACAAATTCTATCCATCTATTCCAAAATCCACTTACAGTAGCATACTCTTTGCGAAGTAGTTGCTCCCTATCCCCATTCATATTTTGCAGGGAATTAAATTCCCTGGATAGATATATCCCTACCTGGTATACATGGGTGTAGGCAGCATCTTGTGTAGAGGGGGGCAGCCGCTTCTGTGATGGAGGGGGGAGGGATTTTACTAATACTTCCCGAGGTCCTTTGAATATAGGTCTTTAGAAACTAGTCATTCTGTATTTCGCTAAAACTCGGCCTTTAACATTTTCCATGTTCTACTTTTCCTGCAACAGTATAATATAAGAGACCCACTATCAAACTTCCAATTTCCAGAAAACACAAACACCACAAAAGCGATTTGACACATATCACATTATGGTTAGATAACAGCTTCTTCTAAGAATTCAATTCAAAAGTTTACAGTTGGGCAAAATTAAATATCAAAACTGGTATAGGGGAGACTGGCCCACGTTTAGCCAAAGCAAATAATCTCAATATAAAAACCTATGGGGCTTCTGGTAGATTATAAAAGCTCTGACAGATGGCAGTGTATGTTTTTAAAATGTGTGACCTTAATTAATACTTTTACCAAAAATACCAGATTGGATCCGGTTTTAAGGTGATTAACTCTGGAATTTTGTTCAATTTTGTCTGAAACTACTACTACTACTAACAACTCACCGCAGCACCAAGTCGCCAGAGGCCAACACAGCTACGCACGCTCCTCCTCCACCCCAATCTATTCAAACCCTCCTGTTTTACATCCGCCCACAAAGTTCCCATTCCTTTAAATCTTTGTTTATGACGTCCTCCCCCTCAAGACGGGGATAATTTGCTTTCCGTTGAGCCTCAGACGGCCAGTCAAAGGTAACCATCTCCAGCGATCGGCTAGCCTTTAGCTGCGCAGCGATCCCTAGTCGCAACAATCTTTCCTTCGCTATAGTTCTAGGGAGTGGTACTGAACTGCATTTTTTGCACTGCTCATTGCTTGGCATACAGCCGTGTTACCGGGTACCCAGAACAATCACTAAGCGCTTTCGAAGAAAAATATAAAGAAAAAATTCATCCGATTTTCTGAGCGTCCATGCTTCAGAGCCATATTTGACCACTGTCATCACTGTAGCTTCTAATATTCTAATCTTGGTTTGCAAACTTATCTTCCTATTCTTCCAGACTTTTTTTAACTGTGAAAAAAGACCCTGAGCCTTGGCTATTCTACTTTTGACATCTTCACTGCTCCCGCCATCTTTACTAATAATACTACCAAGGTAAGTGAAGCTGCCCACCTGATCAATCTTTTCATTACCCAACGTCACCTTTTCATCTTCACTTATTCCTAGCCATAGTGACTTAGTCTTCCTAGCATTAATTTACAAACCAATTCTAGCACCCTGAACTTGCAAAACCTCTAAAATGTCATTCATTTTGCTCACACTTTCATCTAGGATGCTTAAATCATCAGCATAATCCAAGTCCAGGAGACTTTTTCCTCCCCATTTGATTCCGTTGTTCCCCATTGCCTTTCTTTTGCTCCTTAAGACAAAGTCCATCAAAATAATCCATATAAAAGGGAATAGAACACAACCCTGCTTAACTCCTAATTTAATACAAAACCAGCTATTAGCCTCATTTCCTACTTTAACCGCAGAAGTGTTATTCTCATACACAGCACTAACCATTTTAATGTATTTGTCTCGTGTACCATACAAGAATAAACCTTTACTAAAGCTCTTCTACCAACAGAATCGAACACTTGCTCATAATCTATAAAACTGAGGACCAAAGGTGTTTGAAAACTCAGGGACTTCTCAATTATTAGCTTAAGAGTGAAAACCGCACTGCTCTTCTCTTAAAACTTTGTCTACGGCATCTTTCAGTCTAAAAAGTATCATATTACTAAGTAATTTACTACCTACAGAGACCAGACTAATGCCTCGATAATTACCACACTCACTTTTATCACCTTTCTTATAAAGTGGCTTAATTAGGCTAAGGTTTTCCTAAAATCGTTAGGTACTTCCCCTTTTTCAAAAATCATATTCATAATCTTCAGTAACTTATTTCTAACCTCAGAGCCACCATATTTAAGAAACTCATTTACCACCCTATCATCACCTGGAGCCTTATTATTCTTTAATCCTTTTAGTACTGTTGCTAATTCCTCCTCACAAAACAAATCTTCCTTCACATCCAAGGTATCACAAACTTTTTCATTTTCCTCTATATTTTTTCTGCAACTCTATCTCAGTTAAGCAAATTCCCAAAATGTTCGACCCATCTCTCTTTCGTTTTTTCCTTATCGCTAATTGCTACCCCATTCCTATCTTTAACTGGGCCAAGTCCGGATTGATTACTCCCTCTCAATTTGTTAACGTGCCAGTACAATATTCTACTATTATGCCGTCTAGCTGCACACCTCCTTAGTTCATATTTTAATGCTTTCTCCACTTTCTTTACATTTCTTTTGTTTTCATACAATCTATCACTCAGATAATTCTTGTACAAGTCCTTTCTCCTTTCTATTAAAAATAAAGCTTTTTCAATAATATTCTTAGCTGCAGTTCTAGCTTTTTTCCCTAATACACCTTCAGCAACTTCACAAATTATTTTTCTAAGATTATTTCAACCATCTTCTACATTATCAAATTTTAAACTCTCAAGTTTAGTATTCAACTGTTCCTGGAAAGTTTCACTCAAATTCTCGTCCTGGTGTCTACCAACATCATAACTTCCCGGGAGGTAGTTATCCTTCCGATATTTCAGCCTTAAATTAACCCTTGACACTACTAGATGGTGATCTTTACTTTTAACATCAATTAAAGCACTCATATATACCTTAGTATCTTGAATTGATCCTGTCAGTCTTCGGTTTACTAAAACATAATCAATAAGGTTTGCTGTCTTACCATCACGTGAATAACATGTTAACTTATGAGCCATTTTATGACCAAACACCGCATTGGTTATAACTAGATTGTTATACCTACAAAATTGCAAAAGTCTGCATCCATTACTGTTTTCTTTTCCTACACCGAATTTACCTAAGCTGGGATACCATCTATCCCTATTTCTACCAACCTGGGCGTTAAAATCTCCCAGTAATAACATCATATTTCAACCTGGGACCCTGTATATTTGCTTCTGTAACTGTAAGTAAAATTCATCTGAGTCACTAGTAAAATTCACGTTTTCAGGAAATTAAGTTCAATTTCCACGTTCCTGATTCTTAATTAAACGTATATTCATATACAAGCAAGGTCGGATCCAGGGAAGGGGGAGCAAGGGGGGTGGGGGGGACATCTTTGGCACGGGCAAAAAGGCCTGTCATCTGATGTCTATTACTTGATTATGAGATCAAAGTTTTGATGTTTGAAAAGTATGATATTTGAAAAGATTTGAGGACGCTTGGTCTATCCAACGCCCCATGAAGGTAAAAGAGAACCAGAAACCAGACTTTTATGAAATTAGATTATTCAGCAACAAAACTAATAATACTACTGATAGGTTATCAGTGACATAGCCTAAAAGTGCCAGTATTTGTGCCATGATTTGGGTAACTTCGATCTCATGTATAAAAGAAATTACAGGCAATAATTTCCAATACCCCCTCCTTGTCCCTCTACCCCCTGCTGACACTCCACCCCTTCCCCTCACATTTGCCTATTTTAAGAAAAAGGTAGGAATATTCCACCTTTTTTGAAAGAAAAATTTAATAAAGATTATTCATCTACACTTATTGCAGAATCAAAATGGGTCAGTGACCTTCCAATGCTCCATATTGCCAAAGAAAGGCTAACTTTTTAGCAAAAATGCATGTACGTTCTACCTTAATTGAACAGGAGTTCCTAAAGGTTTTTTTTTACCTCCACGATTGGAGTAACGAAAGGAACCAGTTGGGGTTCAATAGCTGCCTTCCACTTTTTGCTGATTTTGTAACAGAGAGGTTGGCACAAAATCCCTTCTTTGAAGCGGAATCATACAGTATGTTTATACATATTATTAGAAGCAAAATTTGTTGGCTCACAAACCCTCTGGCACTCCATGAGCCTCCGAAAGCCCTTACAGAGCAAGAATAAAGGACCATCGGACAGAGAAGGTGAATATTCAAAGGCGTGCGTCCAAACTACGCTTATCTTCCGCAAAATCGCTTGTTCTTTATTGAAAATTAATTTTAAAAATTTTCCTTACAAAACATGCTTTTCAAAGAAAAGTAAAGAACTTTACTAAGTAGAAAATGCAAAAAAAAAAAAATATAACAAAGTCAAATAGTCATCAGTAGATAAATGAGACTAAAAAAAAACCAGAAATTACAATAAATAGCCGAGTCAAACTCAAAACAAGCAAAATTTAACATGAATAAGGCTGACAACCCCCTTCCCTTTTCAAGACCAGACATAATTTGCACTTTACTTTAAAAAAACAAACAAATGGCCGTAGATTGTTAGTTTAATATACATATACTGGTGTTTATTCCTGAAGCTTTAATAATATTTTATTTATTAAAATAAATGAAACTCAGAGAGGAAAGAAACTAACAAAATGAAAAATAAAATAAAAGAGGGTGAAAAAACTAGGATTTTGTCAGCCAGTGAGGAACTATGAAGAAGACAAAATAAGCAAATATTTCGACAAGGACCTCCGCCAAGTCGTCCTCAGTGCTAAACAAAAAAGAAGACAAAGAAAAAAAAAGAAAAAAAAACGAAAAAAATCGATATCTACATTTCTCTTCCCATCACCCTCCTTCTGTGAAAAGAGGGGTAATAATCTCTTTCGTCGGCAGAGTTTTAAAAATTTGTTCCCGTAATCATATAAATTCTGAATGGAATTATGTCAAGGATATTCTTTTCTGCAATGGTTACCCAATCAAACTCATTGAAAATATAATAGATAGACGATTAAAAAAGATAAAAGAACAAAATAGGGAGTTTGTCCCCCTTGATTCAGTTACACCGGCAATTGAGAAAAATTTTTTCATCGTTTTACCATACATCCCGAAACTTGGCAATAAACTTGGAAAAAATTATAAAAAAAACATAATCTCTCTGTTTCTTTCAAAACTGAATACAAAGTTGAACATTTTTTCAATTCAGGTAAAGATAAAACGGACGCTGTAATGGGTAGTGTTGTCTACAGAATCCCGTGTTCTTGTGGAAAATTTTACATTGGTAGGACCCATCAACAACTAGGTGAACGTTTGCATGAGCACAAAATTTCAATAGATAAGTCCCTGAGATTAAAAAATAACAATGACAACTTTGATTCGGCATTGGCTTCACATATTTTCGTAAATCCGACCCATCTAGTTCTCTTTGACGAGGCAACCTTAATATCAACTGTAAATGGCGTACCACAAACTTTTACAGAGGTAATTGAGATAAAAAAATATATGAACCAAAATTTAGCAATAAATAGAGATACTGGAGATATTTCATTAAGCCCAATTTACGACAGTTTAATCTTGAAGGACCCAATCAATATTTTCACCCGGTATAACTTAAAAGAACCTATTTGCATATCTAATGAAAACCGAAATTGTAGACCAGCTAAAACTATTGCAAGGCAAAAGATTCTTGCCCAATCATCTTGGTAAATTCATTTTCATTGATTCCTGCCTGGTTTTTATTCAGTGTCTGTTCTGTCTTTGTAAAGTAAACTTCGAAAGGTTAGATTTTCGTTTTTTTCTTTTTTCTTTGTCTTCTTTTTTGTTTAGCACTGAGGACGACTTAGCGGAGGTCCTTGTCAAAATATTTGCTTATATTTTGTCATCTTCGTGGTTCGCCACTGGCTGACAAAATCCTCGTTTTTTCACCCTTTTTGATTTTATTTTTCATTTTGTTAGTTTCTCTCCCCTCTGAGTTTCATTTGGCACTTCAAATGGGAGGATATCAGGGCGTCGGGTTTAATGCTAAGGAGGGGGCGGGCAGGGCTGCCTATACACAACAAAATGAGGAGTTTTTAGACAAAGACCCAATAAAACATTAAAGCCTTATGGTCTTTTTGACCTTTTGTTTTCTATTGTCTAAAACTTAGTAACAGATAAAAATTAATTAAAAACAACTAAAATAACTTTACAAAAGAGATAACAATTAACAAGCACTATCTAAGGCTATCCTCACATTTTCGCTACAAATGGGAGGATATTAGGGGGTCGGGTTTAATCCTAAAGGGTGGGCGGACGGAGCTGGCTGTGCACAACCTTCCCGTTGGTGGCCCTGTTTTCACTAATCTTAGTGCACAACTAAATAACAATAAAACATCGAAACCTTATCGCCTTTATGACCTTTAGTTTTCTATTGTCTAAAAATTAGTAACATAAGAAAAATAATTTTAAAAACTAAATCTATGTATTAATTTACATTAATATCTATGGTATGTTTGTTTCCATTGATTTTTTATTTAATGATTGTTTATATACCCCCAGGGTATAAATTATAACGCCTATCCCCGGGCCCTGGTGGGATGTGTCGACACCGGAGTTTTTCGTTATCAGAACTTTGAGTTATTTTAACAAAATGTCTATGTCAAAATTTTTATCTGATGCGTTTAGGGCGTGGAAAAAGGGGGGGGGGGGCTAGTTGCCCTCCAATCTCTTTAAGACTCTTAAAAGTGAACAAAAACTTTCAGTGTCCAATAAAATGAATCATCTCTTAAGTTTGTACGAGCATCCCTTCCATACGGAATAATATGAATGATTTGGATAATCCTTAAATTACAACCCTTGCCCTGAGGGCTGTGGGGGAGTTGTCATCTTCACAAACTTAATTTCAAGAACTTAAAACTACGTTTAATAAAATGGCTCTCAAAATTTTGATTGGATGTGTTTGGGGAAAAGGTGGGCGTGAGAGGGGGGGTTAGTTGCCCTCAAATCACTTTTGACTATTAAAAAAGGCACTAGGTTTTTGAATTTATAATTGAGTTGGCCTTTTTTGAAGTTTTTACGACCATGCCTTCTATGAAAACCATATAAGCTCTTAAGGGTATAAGTTAGAACAGCTGTCTTCTGGATTTTGGGAGCAAGACATCCTCAAAAACAAATTTCCTAGCTGAAAATCAATTACGCTGAACAAAATAGCTATCTCAAGATTTTGATTGGATGTGTGTGGGGGAAGGATGGGCGTTGGGGGGGAGCTAGTTGCCCTCCAATCACTTTTGACTATTAAAAAGGGCACTAGCCCTTTGAATTTCCAATCGAATGGGCCTTTTTTGAAGTTTTTAAGACAACACCTTCTATAAATACCTTATATGCTCCCAGGGCATAACTTAAAACCCTTGCCCTAAGGGTTGTGGGGGAGTGTCCTCCTCAAAAACATATTTTCTATCTGGAAATCAACTACGCTGAAAAAATGGCCATCTCAAAATTTTGATTGGATGTGTTTAGGGGAATAATGGGTGTGGGAGGGGGGGGCTAGTTGCCCTCAAATCATTTTCGACTATTAAAAAGGGCACTAGCCCTTTGAATTTCTAATCGAATGAGCCTTTTTTGAAGTTTCTACGACACCGCCTTCTATAAAAAAAAACCTTATATACCCCCAGGGTATAACTTAAAACCCTTGCCTTGAGGGATGTGGGGGAGTGTCCTCCTCAAAAACATATTTTCTATCTGAAAATAAACTACGCTGAACAAAATAGCTATCTCAAAATTTTGATTGGATGTGTTTGGGGGAATGATGGGCGTGGGGGGGGGCTAGATGCCCTCCAATCACTTTTGACTATTAAAAAGTCCACTAGCCCTTTGAATTTCCACTCTAATGGGCCTTTTTTGAAGTTTCTACGACACCGCCTTCTATAAAAACCTTATATGCCCCCAGGGTATAACTTAAAACCCTTGCCCTGAGGGTTGTGCGGGAGTGTCCTCCTCAAAAACATATTATCTATCTGAAAATTAACTACGCTGAACAAATGGCTATCTCAAAATTTTGATTGGATGTGTTTGGGGGAATGATGGGCGTGGGGGGGGGGGGCTAGTTGCCCTCCAATCACTTTCGACTATTGAAAAGGGCGCTAGCCCTTTGAATTTCTAATCGAAAGAGCTTTTTTGAAGTTTCTACGACAACGCCTTCTATAAAATCCTTATATGCCCCCAGGGCATAACTTAAAACCCTTGCCCTGAGGGTTGTGGGGGAGTGTCCTCCTCAAAAATATATTTTCTATCTGGAAATCAACTACGCTGAACAAAATGGCTATTTCAAAATTTTAATTGGATGTGTGTGGGAGAATGATGGGCATGGGGGGGGGGCTAGTTACTCTCCAATCATTTTCGACTACTAAGAAAGGGCACTAGAACTCTCTATTTCCAATCAAATGAGCCCCCTTTGAAGTTTCTAAGACGACCCCTTGCGTACGAAGTGCCTCTGAAAAAAATAAAATAAAAATATAAAACATTGGAGCCGTATAGCCTTTACTATAGGCAACGCTACAGCGTTGCCTCTGATATAGTTATACGTTTAGTCATATTTTAAACAATAAGTTGTTCTGTTCGTATTTTTTAAAGACAATCGGTAAACAACTAATTAGTAATTAGCAGCCGACCATCTTTGTAGCATTCAAAAATGCATACAAGAAAGTATTGCCCATAATTGAAGTATAAAAAGGAAAGAGGCAGTCCCCCTCCTATCGTATACTGTGTAGTTCAGATGCGCTTTAAGTAATAACGTCGTTCATTACTTTTTAAAAGTCAATTTTTGTTTTCTTGTCTTAAATAAGCATTTAAGAGTCACAATGAAGGCTTAGGACAAATGCCAGGCAGCTTTTTAAAACTCTTCATACAAAAAACATTTCTTTGTCCTGGTATATTCTAAATACTTAACAGGGATACTTTACAGGGAGTATCAACACTAATATCAGTTACCCATGATAACCTCTTGAGCTTGGTGTGCGGGAAGGGGGTACTTTTTGGGGTAAAAAAAACTTCTTTTCATGGGATTTAAAGAATGGACCAATCTAGGAGGGTTGGCCTTTATAACTTGGACTCAGTCACCAGTACCACCTGAAAGAAAATATGGACCATTCAGAAGTTGTGTTATTATCCTTACTTCTATGGCACATTAGCAATAAAAATAAAAAGAAGAGACAAACCTGCATTTCAATAGATGCCTCCCGACGCTGTTTTTCCAACTGTAAAATGTTTTGTCGTAGTTTTTTTTATTTCTTCATCTTTTTGTTGGGACTTCCTCACTTCAGCGTTTATTCTGCTCGCATAATCAATAACATTTTCCTTTGGAATCTTCTCTGTACTTTCACTAAAACACGTTCAAATATTTCGTCAGCAAAACCTTGATAGGACTTTCAAGCAACAAGGCTAAGTAAAATTCAATTTTCGCCATGAAACTATCCATGTCGAGAACAAACTAGACACATAAAACAAAGCGAAGAGGAAACACACCATTTAAAAGATACGATAATTGAAGAGGCTAATGTGCTGTTGAATTTGCCGCAGTTGAATTTTGCTATAACCAATTATTTACTAGTCTAGGCGTTGCTGTAATCTAAAAGGAAAGGAACTTAAGGAAAAATCACCCCCTTCCCCCAGAGAATCCTGCCTCCAAGAGAAATTCTTTCCCGCGGTTGATTCTCCCACGAAAAATTTTCCCAACGTTTTAATAACGATTGCATTGTTAAATTTAAAAGCATTTTAAAATCTCCACCTAGAAAATTCTTTCCGTGGACGATTCTCCTCTCGATAAATCTTACCCCTCCAGAAAATTTTCAACCACATCCTACGAAGATCCGACCCCCCCCCCCACCTACAATACCCCTTCATTGGGGAATCGAGTCCGTAAATCGATAAACGCGATAATGCAGGGAATCGATAAACGTAAAGCTTGATTTTTTCAAACGTCAATCTTTCCACGATAGGGTTAATCCATTTTGATTACATGAAGAGCCGGGTAAGGTGTGCTAATCAAATTAATTTTAACATTGAAAATTCCCTGATTTTCCAGAAATTGATTTTTTCTAAACGTCATAATTTTCTCAATAAATTGAATCCCAGACTGAGTAAAGTTTACATTCTACTAGTTCGCGCCATCTATATGATGAATAATTGTTGTGCCTAGCTTACTTGTGTTGATATTTTTGCAAGTACAAAAGACACTATTAAAGGAAATTTATACCTATATTGAACCCCCCCCCCCTTTACTTTGAATTTCATTTCAAAACTCAAGTCAGCTGTCAACTACTGTTAGTGCTAAGATTTCTATAAGCTATAGTATAGGTATCTTGAAGTAACGAGTAGGTTTGCTTGGTGATATTAGTTGCGATTTATCAGCGATAATACATCAAAACCCATTCCGGTTCAAAAAACGGCAAAGAGAGTATGCCGGGAATGCAGATTAAGAGTTACTATTAACTCTATTCAGTGCAGTAGCTGTGAGTTTTACTTCCATGAACATTGCTCCGGTATAGAACGTTCTAAGTGGTCAAAACATTGGCTTTGCCTAGGTTGTACTACAAAAGAAGATACTAATGACAAGTTAGTACCCTTTGATGACTCTTTGCGTTGTTCCACCCAGACCCCGTCTACCCTTATGACACCTCCACGTCACCCATCGGGAAGTGACCTAGTCAACATTTTGAAGGAAGTGAGGTCATCACCCTTTCCGTCTCTCAAATCAGTTCCTTGCCAAACCCTTTTCATGCCCCAGGACAGTCCCCCCTCAACCACGTCCAAAGTGTCTTGCCAAGCCAGTTTCGCTTCAAAAACAACCGATTTCAATTGCCAAACCACCGGAGAAGCTTCAGTATCCAAGATCTTTGCATTCCTGCCAGTCCACCTTGATAAACCACGCCCCTGCTGCTCCCAAGACAAGAAACACTCCTCCCTCCAATGCAGCGGTTATTATCATTGATGAGTGAACTTGAAAATGTTGTTATAAAAATGTTCACCCGATCCTCTTCAAAAAGTGTTACAGTTCGTAGCCCTTAGTCTTTTCACAAATAGCAAAAGCAGATATCCCCAATTTTCTTTTAAATCAATATCATATCAAAACTTCTTGATGCCCTTATCATTTCTAATAATATCATAAAAATTCAAGATTTAAAAAATGATAAGGTAAACAACGCAATTGTAGACACGAATCCAGTGGTTTCCGGTACAACTAAGATAAAAAGACAAGTTTGTGTGTTTAAAGGATTCAACTTTCTTGGTTTTAATCCCCTCTCAGGCACAAGTGTTCAAGGTCAAGTTCATTCTGAAATTGACCCTAATTATGCATGTAAAACTAGGTGTTCAATACTAGTGATGAACTATCCAGGAAACAAGTTAATGCTAATAAAGGTATATGCAAATATGCCTGGAGAGGGATTTGCAAGAAGGAAGAGTCGTGTAAATACCTTCATTTGTGCAAGAATTATTATTTGAAGAATGAATGTAGTGTCCCTGGGAGCAAACTCTTGCATTCCAGGGTTTGTGACAGTTTTAGAAGTGGGCTTTGCTTCGGTGAATGCAGTCAAATCCACTTGAAATATGGATACAAATATTTTAAGAAGCCCTTAAATAGTGCCGAAAAAAAAAATTTAAACCCACAGTCTGCACCCCCTCCAATTCCTTCTCTCGTCAGTTTGGACCTGTCAAAAAGCTATTTACATCAAAACTTCCCACCTTTACATCAAAGGTCAGTGAGATACTGCAAGCAGTTAAACTCAACGAAAACAAATTCTCCCCCCTCCAACAGTGCCAAGAAAACTCTGTCAATAAACGAGAGTCACCGAGCCTGTCATGTAACACACCAGCGTCCATTGAAGCACCACCACCAGCTTATTCCGGGGAATTTAAGACCCCCACCGTATTCTATCACCACAAAGAAGACCCTACTTCCATCCATTCGGGTTATGGAAGCATCGAATTACGTGACTCTAGTGTAAACCAGTGTTTTAGTTCTAACTTATGTCACCCCAAATCCCTACTTAATAATATCCCCATAATTTGTCCGCTGTCCTCCCTTTCTCTCAAGCCGGGTCCAGCCCTGCCTTTTAATCCTGCTTCTCAAACGAATCCCAGCGTTCATCCCGAAAAAGATGCCTCTCCTCTCCCAGATCCACGGTCCTCCCACCCCCCACTGCCTCCGACAAATAACAAACAAAAAATTTCCCTCTTTTGTAACCGTTTTGCCTTCCCAATGCTGCTTGTTACGAACGCTGATAGCCTGAATTTTGACAAATTTATAGGGCTAGAGGCCCTTTGTCAAGTACACAAATTTGATGTAATTGCCGTAACTAAGGTCCAAGCACAGAGCCTTGATTTATTGAGAATTAATAACTACTCCCAATTCATAAAACTTCGTCCTCATGATCACCCCCTAGGTAAAAAGGGAGGTGGAATACTATTATTTGTAAATAATTATCTCTTTCCTAAATTAATTCATACTCCCAACCTTTCAGATTACGATAAAATCATTTGAGTAAGTGTAAGACCCAAAGTGTTACCATACCCCTTTAGTGTGTTTTTATCCAACCGAATCTATGATTTTACGAACACCCATGTTATAAAATTGCGATATATCTAACGACACCAGCATAGCAGGATCTGCACCATAATAAGCGTATTTTTAAACATCGGCATTTTCTTCGTGGTTGATGCATTCAATCTAAAGAAGTATTACCTGCGTAGGCTCCTGAACTTAAAACAAATTATGAAGATACAAGCAACCAAAGAAACTTCAACCCTTGATTTGATTTGCACCAATATGCAGGCTTTCTATACCCCTCCTGTCCCCTTGCCCCCGTTAGGAGGAAGTTACCATTTTTGTTTATTAACGAAGCATCTCAATAGCTTTAATCATACTTTTTCTGTTACTGAGTTCTCTTATCGCCCAATTTCCAATGATGGCCTTTACACATTTGGATCTTGGATTCCCAATGAAAACTGGCTGGCCCTCAAAGGAAAAAATGACATTAATTTTAAAGTCTCCGAATTCCAAAATCTGTTTAAAAAAAAATACATAAATTCCTTCCCTGTGAAAAGAGTAAAAACATGTTCTAATGACAAACCATACATTACTAGCCAATTGAAAAAACTAATTAGAATTAAATTGAATCTACTAAAGAGTGGTAAAACATCCGAAGCGAACTCACTGCGTAAACGTATAAAAAAAGAAATACGTAAATCTGGTTCTTCATATTACAAATGCAAAGTCCAGGATTTATTTTCTACAAAGCCAAAAAAATGGTAAAATAGAATAAAGAAAATTTGTGGTAAAAACATAATAATATAGACTTCCATTTCCAAGAAGACCCTTCAGTTACAGCCAATGATCTGAACAGGTTTCTTTCTTCCATAGTTCAGAACCTCCCTCTCCTTTCTTTTGACACTCCTTATGATTTGTGCTCTCTCAATTTTCCCGTTATTTCGCCCTCAGATGTGGAGGCAAAAATTAAGAACATTAAAAAGTGTAGTATATGTCCACTAGACCTCCCGATTGTACTAATTAAAGCATTTGCCGACAACCTCTCAGAGCCTTACTATCTAATGAAAATAACTCTACTGGTAAATTTTCAAATTGTTTGAAATGAGGTTTTATAACTCCCATAAAAAAAGAAAGGTCATAATCAAGATTTTAATAGAGTCTGTCCCATTACTCTTACTCCAGTTTTTACGAAGTTATATGAAAGCTCTTTAGCTGAGTGGTTGAAAGTAAAAATAATCCCAAATGTTGACCAAAGACAATTCAGAAACCTACGCTCTACATCTACTACCCACTATCTTGTTCACCTTATGGACACAATATGCAACACACTCGAAAAACCCAATACATGGCTCAATGTTATCGCTGTTGACTTGCAAAAAGCTTTTGATTTAATCAACCATAATATACTATTAGAAAAGCTATCTAATGACTTTCAAGTTGACCCTTATTTAATTAGAATAATTGCGTCTTTCCTCTCTAACAGAACGCAAGTCGTGAAATACCTGAATGTATTTTCTGATCCCCTCCCAATTTATAATGGTGTGCCCCAGGGAACCCTCTTAGGTTCAATTTTATTTCTTACAATGATAAACAACCTTGGTGTTTATTTCCCGGATAGATGGAAATTCGATGATGATCTAACTGTCTTAGAGACATGTTCCAAAAATTCCAAAAGCAACCCAATGTACATCTTGGAATCGATATCAGCCGAAGCTCTTACTGATGATATGAAAGTGAACCCTTTCAAGTCAACTGTTCTTACTAATAATTTTCTTAAAACTCCCCCTTCTTTCTCCTGTCCAATCCCCCCTAAAATGTCCGTTACCACTATGAAATTACTGGGCGTTACCATCTCTAGCGACTTAAAATGGGATTGTCATATTAATGACATCTTAAAACGTGCAAATGCCGTCCCTCCTTAAACTCCTTAAAAAATTTTAATGCCCTAAATCGCACTGTTTAAGGATTTTCCTGTCATTTGTACGTCCAACCCTTGAGTACGCCTGTCCTGTTTGGCATCCTGGCATTTCCATTGAATTGTCGGACAGAATAGAAGCAGTACAAAAAAGGTGCCTAAGAATTATCTTCAATGAGGGTAAAGTAACTTATATTTCGCTTCTTAGGAGAGCTAACCTTGTCACCCTTAAGGAAAGGAGACCAAAAATTACCTTGCATTTTGCTAACAGTGCCCTTCATATCCCTCGAACAACTCCCCTTTTCCCCTGGTCAATATTCACCCCTTTGACCCCGCTTCCCACGTTGTGTGTCAACAAAAATCCCCCTTCTCGCCCCAATAAGAGTTTGCACTGAAATATATAGAAGAACTTTTATCCCTTGCATAGTTGACATTTTCAACCACTGAATCGCCGCTGCCTCCCCCCCCTCACTCAATCTTTACCACATAGTTATTAATTTTAATTCCCATTTTGCACATTTGGAGGTTTTTTATTTATGTTTGTTAGTGACCTTATGACGTAACTAACTGATGTTTTTGTATTAATTCTACTTTATAGCCTTGTTAAGTTTACGAGTTTTTTTTTGGGCATTTTTGCTGACTTGGCATTGGCCTTCTAATTTTAAGAGTTTAATTTGTTTTTAACGTTTTTACGTATTTGACATTGACCCTTTTATAATTTTCTGTTGTTGTTTGATTGTTTGTTGTTCTTTTTTCGCTGTATTTGACGCTAAAGTGCGAATTCGGCCCTTTTGGGCTTGTGATAGCCATTTTTCAGCAATAAATCTTATCTTATCTTATTGATATTAGTTTATAACTGAAGTAGTAAAAAAAGAAGTTTACCATTCCACTTGAATATTAACTTCCATACACATCCTTCTTTCAGGCTAGACGTTTTCAGGACTTGTAACGTCATTTAAACTTTCGAAACTTCCGTCATCAGTAGAATTACTAAAAAAAAAATAATTGAAACTAGCATATTTATACACAATAATTACTTTTTTTTACATTTTATTTTTGGGTCATTCACAAAATAATGAACTTCCGGAATATCCACTAGATTATTTTCAGCGAATTCAATGACAAAGTTCTTTGTCATTAAACACAGTGCTTGCTGCATGATTTAAGTTCCCTGTGGAACAGTTTTGTGACAGGCCTACAGTAAATTGAAAATATACTTACATTATTGAATTTAGTGGTTTTAGATCTATCCATTTATTGAAATCAGATTTACGATCTTTTTTCTCCCTCTTCAGCGACTAAACGTTCCTTTACTACCTCCATTGGAGTTTGCCGTCCCCTCAGTGACACAGGTCTTTTCTCTGTTGGATTATGGCTGACCAGTGAAAGTTGTCAGACCTTTATAATCCCAATAAACTAATTGATTCTTACTCATTATGTTTCCCAGAAAAAAAAAAAAAAAATCAGAAAATGCTCCAGTGATAAACTTTACATAAATAATCACATAAAAATGTTAATCCACACGAAAATAAGCTTATTTAACAGGGGTAATTTAGCTGAAGCAAATAAATTAATAAAGGAATTAAAAAGTCAAATTAGAAATGCTGCCCGAGCCTACAAAAAAAAAAAAAAAAAAAAAATTAAAAACTTTCACCATAATAAACCAAAGAACTGGTACTCTGAAATTAAAAATTTACCGGCAAGAGTCAAGAACAACTAAATTTTAATATAAATGAACCTCCAAAGACCACAGCTAATGACCTCAATAAGTTTCTGGCTTCTATTGTCCAGTCTCCCACCACTATCTTACGCATTTCCAGATCCCTTTCCACTCCCACATATTTCTCCACTTGATGTTGTAAAAAAAATTGAAAAACTAAAACGATCAAGCATTTGCCCTTTAGATATTCCTGTTCCTCTGATCAAAGCTTTCAGTGATTACCTCTCAAACCCCCTATCCACCCTGTTCAATAAAATTAACGAATCTGGACAGTTCCCTCAATATTGGAAACAAAGCTTTATTACCCCAATCAAAAAGAAAAATGGGAAGCCTGGCTTTGATGGCATTCGTCCTATTACCCTCACCTCAATTTCTTCAAAATTGTATAAAAGTTTTCTCGCAGAATGGCTTAAGATGAAAGTCCTCCCCCTCATTGATCTTAGACAGTTTGGTACCAACAAGACCATGGTACCATGTTTGGTACCATGGTTAAATTACTTGAAAAACCTAACACTTGGCTTAATCTGATTTCTATTGATCTTCAAAAAGCTTTCGATTTGATTATCCACAATTTACTCATAGATAAACTCATAAATTAATTCCACATTGAAGCTGTCCTTGTTAAGCTCGTTGCCTCTTTTCTCTCTAATAGATCTCAAGCAGTTAAATATCTAAATTGTTTCTCAGATCATCTCCCCATATTTAATGGCAATCCTCAGGGGACTATTCCTTTTTTCTCTTATGATTAACAGCCTTTCAACCTTTTATGACAATAGGTGGAAATTTGTCGATGACTTGACAGTTTTAGAGATATGTCATAAAAACATGTTTAGCAACCCAATGGGCATACTCCAAGATATTGCCTGTGAGGCCTCGTCCCTTGACATGACAGTTAACCCTTCTAAATCCGCAATAGTCTCAGCAAGTTTCCTTAAATCCCCTCCCCCTTTTCTTGCTCTATTCCTTCTGAAACCTCTGTCACATCTCTTAAACTCCTTGGTGTTACAATTTCTTCCAATTTGAAATGGGATGCCCAAATAAATAATATCCTACGACAAGCAAACTCCTCGCTTTACCTCCTTAAACCTTTAAATAAATTTAGTTGCCCCCAATCACATTTACTACAAGTATACATTTCGTTTATCCGTCCCATATTAGAGTATGCTTGTCCTGTGTGGCACCCTGGCCTCTCAAATGAAGCAACACAAAAAATTTAAAATGTCCAAAAGAGAGCTCTAAGAATTATTTTTAAAGAGAGCAAGATACCATATTTGCATTTGTTAAATATTTCAAAACTAGAGACCCTCGAGAGACGAAGAAATAATTTGTGCCTCCGTTTTGCAAAAAATGCCATAACAAACCCTCGGACGGCAAGTGTTTCCACCAAACGTCACTCCCCATCCAGATTACGGCCGCCTCGAGCTGTTTCTGAGCCCATCCCTGTTTTGTCCCCCATTCGCTACGTTACTTCCAGATACGAAAGAACTTTTGTCCCCTTTATTACGGAAAAATTTAATAAAATGTCCCAATATTTTCTCCTCCCCCCCTCGTTTGTGTTTATTAGCTGATGGAGCTGCCAAGGTTCTTGCACTCATTTGCTTGTCCCCCCCGCCTTTTTCAGTTCCCCCTTTAATTTTTATATATTTTATTTTTCGTTGTTTTTTTTTTTTTTTTTGGGGGGGGGGGGGTTTTTATTTTTTTTTGTCCTCTCCCGGTTCTTGACCAGTTTTTATTTTTTTTAACTCTTTTATTGGCTTACTGAAGTTGAATTATTTAAACGTCCTTAGTGTCCATTTTAATTTATATGCATTTTTTTCTCGCTCTTTTTTTGTTTATATTCGCTTATCCCCCCCCCCCTTTTTTTTATGTCCGTTCTAATTCTTTTTCGATTCGTATTTGTGTAAGTTTAGTTTGACCAGTTTTTATCTTTTTAACTTTTTAATTGACTTTTTACAGTTTTAATTATTGACTGTTAAATGATTGTTCATTATGATTTTTCTATTTCATTGTTTTTTTTTGCATTTTTGCCAGTTTTAGTGCAACCATTTATATTGTCGACTCTGAAGTCCAAATTCGGCCCTTTGTGGGCTTGTGATAGTGATCTTTTTGAAATAAATATCTAATCTTATCCTAGTGACTTTATTTTCTTCTTAAATAAAATAATAATAATGTTTCCTTTTCTTATCTGTCATGCATTGCACACTGGAACCTCAGATTTTGAAAACTTCAAATGGTTCCCCTTGAACCATGTAGTGCTTAACTTAATTTATCAGAACGATTGGAAGGCAGCTAGCCCTTCTCTCATGTGCTTAACCCCCGAGGCTATCCGATCAAAATTCTGTGATAACCATTTGATTCAGCATTGTTGAATGATCCTATGAATGTTTCTTTGGGGATGACATGATCCCCTCCCCCTTTAGTCCCTCTAAAAAGGGGCGTAAGTTACGGAGTTTGCCAATGCTTCAAATATAGTATTTTCAATTGAGAAACATACGAAATTTTTTCTTGGGAGGGGGATTTTCTGTGGGAGGTGGGTACGGTATTGTCCAAGAGAAGAAGGTAAAAAAGACAAAAAAAAACTTTCCCAGGGCGAAAAAAGTTTGTACGATGAGGGAAGGGAATGGGATTTCCTGGCATGTCTTGAAAAACGGTCAGAAATTGAAAAAAAATAAAAAAAATTTCAACTTAAAGTAAGGAGCGACATTAAAACTTAAAACTAACGGAGATTATTCCATGTATAAGAGTGGTGCCCTCTTCAATCTCTCGTTCTTTACGTTAAAGTTTGACTTTTTGTCATTTCTTTTAGAAAGACTGCTCAAACACAAAGGCCGTCAAATTTGGATGTAAAGTATTTTAAGAATTATTTTTAGATCCTTTTTAAAGAGTTTCTGTTTGTTTTAAGTATTAATGTTGCTCCTTATTTTCAGTTGATTTTTTAATTATTTAATTTTTGAGAAAAAGCAGGCAGCTAACTGACTGATACAAACACACTGACCAACACTAAGTTATTTAACTGACTGGTGCAAATAAAGATAGGGAAGGAGGTATCTGTAATGGTCCATTGTTTCCCAAATCTCTTGAGAATTTTAAGAGCAAGAAAAAATGTCTGTTTGGATCACAGTAGACAGAATATATAGCGGTTTGGATGCTATGAAGAATTAAACAGTATAGAATCAAACGAAAATCGAATTGTCCTGATGTTGTGGGGCAAGAACACTCAGGCCTTACAGGTAATTAATTGGACAATGAAGAATCTAAGGATGGGACATCACTGATATGCAAGGAACCTGAGTCTTTCATTCCTATCTCTGGAGCCACTGGAAAACAGCAGCAGGGAGACAATGCTAAGAAAGATCTGAATATCTGACATAGAAAGGTAGGATGCAAAGAAACAAAAGAATTATTCAGAAGTTCATTCCCACACAGACTAAACATCTTATACGATTTATTTTTGATAAAACACGAAGGGTTACTAAAGCCATTACAGGTACTGGAAATTTAAGTCAATATGAATGACGAGCTGACTTCCCCTGTATACAAAATTTAAGTTATCTGTGTTAATTAAAGAGCATTGAATAGGCAAATTTCCAACCAGGATTACATAAAAAAGATAAAAAGATATAAAAGATATTTATTTCGAGAAATTACTATCACAAGCCCTGAAGGGCCGAATTCGAATTTCGAAGTCCATAAAAGAAACAAACAAGCAAGAAAATTATAACAAAAGCACAACAACTAAAAAAAAGACAAACAATGCAAAAAAAAAAAAAAAAAAATATCGGAATGCTATATGATTCCTTTGTCACTTATATTAAAAACTGCAAAATGGCAACTAGTTAAAAAGATAAAAACTGATAAAACTGAAAAAATAAATAATATACACATTAACAAATGTTTAAAAAACAACATAAAAAGGGGATAGAAAAAAAAGAGTATAAAGAAAAACGAGCTGTTTCTTTTATTATATAAGAGAAAAGACAAAATTTATGTACAAATTAACCACTATTTATTATATCAATAAAAAAAGGGATAAACGATTTCTTATACCGCAAGGTAGTACAGAGAATGGGAGATAAGGTGGGAATAGGCTGTGACACAGTTCGTGGAGGACGATTTCTATCAGGTACATGGTATTCAGGGAAAAGGTTCGCAGTACGGGGGTTCAAAAGTGCCAACTTACCAAACCGGAGGCACAAATTATTTCTTCGTCTCTCGAGGGTCTCTAGTTTTTAAATATTTAACAAATGCAAATACGGTATCTTGCCCTCTTTAAAAATAATTCTTAGAGCTCTCTTTTGGACATTTTCAATTTTTTGTGTTGCTTCATTTGAAATAAAAAGTTGAGCATTGGCTGAGTTTTGGGAGACTGCTTATAAGAATAATAAGCCACTTTTAACATACTGAAAATATACTGATTTTGCCATGCGTATTCACATACTGAATCTATTTAACAACTCATCTTACTAGCAAACAGAAGGTTGGCTAGTAAGATATTGGCTAGTTGGCTAGCTTTTCTTCCAATCTAGGCTTCATCTAGATTGGTTGAAAGGTTACATCCCAAGGAGCAATTTTTAGTAGATGTCAATTTTTTAAGGGCCAAGGCCTGCGTTTACATCTGCCTTTTCTTCATATAAAAAAAAAAAAAAAAAAAAATTAGGTTAAATTTAGATGTGCACCTTGGTGCCTCTTCTAGGTGTGAGTTCAGCTCCAAACGTTCTGGAGTTGAAGCCAGTTGACCAATAGGACTGAGAACAAACATATCCTAAAAATATCAAATTTGATTATTATCTTAAGGTTCAAAGATATTCTCAAAACCAAAATAATTCTTTTTAAGATAAAGACAGGAAACAGAAAAAAATTTTAAAAGAGAAAGTTGAGATGATAACAATATAGAAAATAATGGTTAAATAGTAACTCGAAAGACATTCTTGGCCTGGTGAAGGTGTTTTCTGTTTCCACTAAAATGTGCATGCTACATGCTGATAATATATTTTTTTATTTTTAAAACATATTTTGAAGTTTATTTTTTTAAATTTCTTTTCTTCCAAACAAAATATTTGATACCAGTTTTTCATATAGCCCAAAAATTGAAACCGTTATTGCTCAAAACTATTTTATTGCAGGGAATGATTTGTGACTTTCTAGTCATGCACTTGTGTCCAAATGAAAAGCCCAAGACCGTCAAATGGACTGGGAAGAGGGTATAAAAATATTTAAAGGAGATATGAGCTTCATGGAAGAGAGAAAAAAGGACCTTTTTATAT
The DNA here is from genome assembly GCF_049724085.1 of Artemia sp. Qi Xiang Cuo. Taxonomy (NCBI): domain Eukaryota; kingdom Metazoa; phylum Arthropoda; class Branchiopoda; order Anostraca; family Artemiidae; genus Artemia; species Artemia sp. Qi Xiang Cuo. The sequence continues at coordinate 32,956,527 of NC_142805.1, forward strand.
TGCCAGGTAGAGGAGGATCATGCGCGTTGTTGACTTTAGGTTGCGTAGCGTTTGTGGTGAGTTGTTAGTAGTAAAAGTAGTTATCTTTTAGGGAGGTCAAGAAATATTTGAGTTTATGAATTAATTTTGTCTTTTTGGTAAATCAGTAAATTCGGCTCTTTCGACTTAGGTTCATTCTTATTGACAATCTAAATAGTTGTCAAATTGCAGCCTAATTTGTACAAAACACTATTTTTTACAGGAAACAAATGCTTGTATAAAGTTGCTACCCTATATTCTAGTGACGGCAAACCTACGCCATATTGTGATAAGTGACAAATTGTTCTCGGTGAGACACATTAAAAGAGCAAAAACTGTCAGAACCATCTGTCCCTCTGCTTATGATTTTGGAATCACCCCTGTATTTGACGCGGTAAAAGAGTTTCATCAAGGCTTTTGAAAACGTTGAGACTACAAACTCAAAAGGCTTCACTATTGCAAACCTATAGACTATTTTGTCAATTTAAATAGTTGCTATTAACATTGAAGACAATGATAGTGTTCCATAGCAAAAATAAGATTATATAGATTGAAAAGATTAAAAAGTATTTTCAGTGTTTGTGGTTAGTTTTAACATTATTTAATAATAGAATAAGTTATTTAGGATAGGTCTATTAAGAATAAGCAGGATAAATAAGATGTTTAGTATAGGTAGGTATTAAGTGTGAATATGAAATGCCATTAAGTTGTGTATATTTTGCAGATTTTCATGGAGCGCTAGGTAGCATGCAAAGAGTAATGAAATAATTCGCATTTTTCGTAGATTTGCGTGGACCACTTGGTAGCGTGCAGAAAGTTTTGAGATAAAGTATAACTACTGGAAGGATTAAATAGAATTAATTAATCTGTTAATTAGTTTAATTTGTTTTTTTTTCTTTTTTGGAAGTTTTTAGTGGTGGTGTTGGTAGTTGTTTAAGCGTATTTTGTTGTTTGCTTTGTTTTTGCCTGTGTGTGCCATTTTACTTATGTAGTTTAATTACTTGTGTTTAGAGTATTGTGAAAAAGGAGAAAGAGAGATGAGTGTACAAGGAATTGTGGAAAAGATGGGAAAACACTGAAATGTGTACAAAAAAATACAGCATTTATGAGTTTCACCGCATTTACAGAGGAAGACCTGAAAACTGAACTTGAGATACACAGATGGATGAAACAGAAAGATCTGCAAAAAAAAATCTGACAGGCATAAATGTGTCAGGTTTGAAGTTCAAGAAAACAATTTTTGTTAAATTTACAAACCATGAAGAACTTGAGAACTTTTTGGATCAAAGAAGAAATGGAATGCTACTAGTCGCAACGACAGATGGAAAAGTAAAATATGTAATTATTGAAAGCTGCGAGGATAGACCTAGCTACATTAAAGTTGAAGGAGTAACCTTTGAGATGGAAGGGCCAACAGTACAAAAAACATTGACTGGGTATGTTAAGGTGCTACAATGTAGAAGGGATGTTTACCAGGGAATTGAATATATAGAAACTTCAAAAACAAGATTTACAGCAAAAATAAAAATAGCTAGGAACATTCCATCTTTCGTTTTTTGTAGATGGACTACAATTGCGAGTATGGTACGATGAACAGATAAGAACGTGTGCCAGGTGCAACCAAGAAGAACATATGGCAGTGGACTGCTCTGTGTCTCCATCAAAACCAGTCACAAATCAAAGAAAAGAATGGGAGATAGTAGAACTTGACGATAATATGTCATTTCTATCCTTGACAAAAGAATCACAACAAAGAGATTTAATTACAGATAAAGCCTCAAGCAAAGATGAAAGAAAAATTGAACAAACAGTAGAGCAAGAATTGCAGAAAATGAGAGAAGAACTAGAAAATAAACAGAAGACTGAGACAGAAAATAAAGAGGCCACAAAGAAAGAGCTAAAGAAAAAACCTAACAAGAATACAACTGACACACCAGAAAAAGACAAAGATAGTGAAAAAGAAGAAGAGAACGCAGATATGTGGCTTGTAGCCAATCTACACCAGGAATCACAACAAAAGGGATAAAAAAAAGAAAACAGACAGTTTAAGAAAAACAAAGAAAAAGAGAAAGAATCTGAAATGTTGAAACGCATGGAAAATATGGAAGCTATGCTGAATAGCATCCACTGGTGCTAGCGGTGGACGAGTACGTGGATAATATGTTGGGGAATATGGTAGAGGCAGAAATGAATACATCAACATTATCTAGTGGCTCAGAAAAAGAGAACAAAAAAGCAAGAACCTGTGAGGAAGAGGAGAATGTAACGAGAACCAAAAAACTTACAAGTTTAAATGTAAATGGACTGAAGCAAAGAAAAAGGCAGCAGCTTTTAAGAAACTTTCTGACGATGGAAAGTATAGAATTAGTTTTTATATAAGAAAGTGATACTAATAATTTAAAAAGCATAGAAGCCAAATACAAATACTTAACAAACACTTGTATTGGCGGCGGTAGCGTAGCAGTGGTATATAAACGTCAGTTTGAGCCAAAAAATGTCAGAATCAACAAAGAAGGAAGAATTATCAGTTGAGTGATAAATTGAAAAACATATATAAATGTTTATGCGCCATCTGCATCCCCAAATAGGAAAAAGAGAGTAATTTCTCCAGCAAGATATTGCAGCATTTATCCCCAAGAATTTTGATGAATTGATATTACTTGGAGATTATAACTGTGTAACAAGTATGAAAGATGACATAGCCCAAGAAGAGAATATTTGCAGAGTATTGGTTGAGCTGATAAATGGACTGGAACTGGTAGATGTCTGTGAAGAACTTAAGAAGATAAATAGCCTTACAAGATTAAACTGGATAGGAAAACATGGAGGTGGAGCAAGACTTGACAGAGTTTATGCATCAAAAGTACTGATACAAAGTGTGGCAAACATAGAACACAAGATAGTGTCTTTCATGGACCACAATGCAGTATTGGGGACAAACAAAAATGAAAAATGCAAGAAAGAAGAAAGAAATCTACACGGAAAATGAATACTGCAGTCGTAAAACGTGATGAATGTAAGACAAAGACGTGATGAATCAGTGAAGGAAACAGATTCCAAGTTGCTACCCAAATACTAGAAACAGACAATGAAGCCCAGAATTACACAAGAGGTAAAGACAATTTCACTAGAATTATCAAAAACTGGCAATGAGTATCTGAAGTTTCCTTATAGAATGGCTTGTGAACTAAAATAAGAGATAAATGAAGGGCAAAATTCAAATAAGGAATACTTTGAGACTCTACTAGAAATAAGAGAAATAGAACAAAAGAAGGCAGAAGCCTATAGGATAAGAGCAAAATGTGAAGACCAGATAAGGAATGAACCACTAACAACAGCACTTATATGCAAAGAGAAATAGCCAGCAAAGCCAGCCTCCTATAAGAATGTATTTACAAGAGAGACAGAAGAAGAGAAAGATAAAATGGACAAATTGTTTTGGAAGACTGAATATAATCAAGTGACAAAGCAAGAAAATGATATACTGTACTAATGGCTAAATTAACAAAAGAAGAAATAAAGAAAGCTATACTGGAAACAGATAGCAATAAAGTACCAGGACTTGATGGAATAACTTACAAATAAGAAATTGCAGAACATCTGGCAGATATTTTTAATGGATTACTAAGTAACAATGATATCAAGATACAGTGTTTAGGGATGGTGAAATTAATACCGAAAAAAGGTAGCCCTGAAGACCTAAACAACTGGAGGCCAGTTAATATCACAGATTGCAATTACAGAATTATGTCTAATTTAGCCTATTAGCAAACCATATAAAAAAGGTGCTACCATCCATACTAAGTGTGAATCAAAGAAGAGGAATAGAAAACCAGAAAACAGCAGATGTATTGGCTAGTATAAGAGATATAATAATACAATAATACAGTCAAAAGGGAAAAAAGAAAATAAAGTACAGGATAAAAGATGATTTGTATTTATGAGTGAATATAATTTTAGGAAATATACAAAATAATATAAGATTTTGTATTATTTGTAGCCATTACTGTTTTCTTTTCCACTTTCTTTACATTCCTTTTTGTTTTTAAATGATCTATCACTTAGATAATTCTTGTACAAGCCCCTTCTCTCTATTAAACATAAAGCATTTTCACTAATATTCCTAACTGCGCTCCTAAGTTTCTTCCCTAAGACACCATGAGCAACTTGACAAATTATTTTTCTAAAATTATTCCATCCGTCTTCTACGTTATCAAATTTTAAACTCTCAAGTTTAGTATTCAACTGTTCCCAGAAAGTTTCTCTCAAATTTTATCCTGGAATCTACCAACATCACAAGTTCTTGGGAGGTAGTTACCCTTCCAAAAATTCTGCATTAAATTAACCCTAGACACTACTAGATAATGATCTTTTACTTTTAACATAAATAACAGAACTCCTATAAACCCTAGTGGCAAGGATTGATCCTGCCAGTCTTTGGTTTTCAATAATATAATCAATAAGGTTGTCTGTCTAACCATCCCTTGAATACCATATGGGCCATTTTAGGACCAAATGCCTTATTTGTTATAACTAGATTGTTATACCTACAAAATTGCAGCTGTCTGTAGCCATTACTGTTTTCTTTTCCTACACCAAATTTACCTAGGCTAGGATACCATATTTCCCTATTTCTACCAACTTGGGTGTTAAAATCTCCTAATAAAAACATCATATTTCTACCTGGGACCTTGTCTTTTCCCTCATGTAACTGTAAATAAAATTCATCTAAGTTACTAGTATCTTGGTCAGTTGGTTCTATAGGGGCATAGACTTCTATAACTGATACCCTGAGCTTTTTAGTCACAATACGAGCAATTAGTATTCTATTATTTATACCTTCCCAGCCTAAACAAGACTTAGCAGCTTCCTTATTGATTGTGAGCCCTACTCCCTGTCTATGTACCCCATCCTTCCTGCCTGAGTAAACAAATTCTATATCACCTAATTTCATGCTTCCTACCACTGGGATATGAGTTTCTGAAACTCCTAATAAGCCCAGTTCGAATCGTCTGAATTTGTCAGTCAAAATGTCGATACAATAGTTATTTTTTAAGGTCATAACATTCTAAGTTCCAATTTTCACATTCTTTAAATCATTGAATTTATTTTGGCCTCATGAAAAGTAATGGTCCCGGGTACCAGTGCAGGGCAGGGACCAACATATTTTCCCAAGTCTACATCAAAGTGCTTAGAATCAAAGCATTTAGAATGTTGCTCCTTACTTTCAGTTGAAAAACCTAACTTTTTATTTAATTTAAAGTAAAATCCAACAATTTCAGGTGATACATGACAATGATCTGGCAAGTCATATGATTATCAATGTTCTTGGTGAATTTAATGTTGTTAAGTCATCTATAGTTAAGGGACAGGCTGACTTTATTGGGGTTGACATAATGCCAGTCATTCAAGCTAAAACCAGGCTCTTGGAAAAAATTAATATCCCAGAAAAGTTATTCCTTTTTGGGCAAAACAAACCACACAAGGCATACAGGCCAAAGCCTATCTAGTGCCAGAAGTGTCTCAAACTGGGGGGAGTATACCTAATGGATAGTATCAAAAAATTTCTATTCTATAGAATATAAAAATACTATCTAACCATACTTAAGTTATTACCAAAATTATCCAACTAGTTAGCTATCTGAAAAGATTTTAATAACTTAGCATTAATAGGTTATCAGCATGGAAAATGTTATATTTTCTTGATGAATTAGCCTCTTATTGAAATAAGTTAATAAACAAAAATTAGAAAAAGTTTTATCAAAAGAACATGCTTTTCATCATTGTAAAAACAAGAGTAAAACAACAGGAAATAGATAATCTTGGAGACCACACTGCCTTTCCATGACGATAAAATAAAAGTTCAAAATAGGGATAAAATCCTTTTTAACAGTCAGTGTATAATAAATTTCACAAAAAATACCAGATATTTCGGTCACATATGTGACCGTTATGACAGTCACTGTTTAAATTGTTTTAAAACTACTGTTTTAAAACAGTAGTTATTTAGTAGTTAAACAGTAGTTATTTAGTAGTTAAACAGTAAAATTTAAAACTACTGTTTTAAATTGTTTTATCCCTATTTTGAACTTTTATTTTATGGAAAATGTGATTCCTACTTACTCTTCTAAACCATGTCTCTTCAGTTGGAGGGATAGAAGGAACTTAAGAACTGGTGCAATCAGTGGTGAAATTTATTCGGCGGGCGTGGGAGTTGGAGGGGCAAATGCAATTGCAGTGGCTGTGTCTACGTGCTATAAAAGAGGAATTTTGCTATCTGTGGAATTTTGTATTTTTTTTGTAAGAAGAAAGATCACAGATGTGTGTTTATTTTATTTTTTATTAATTTTTTTTTATTTCCCCAGGGGTGATCGTACCGATCCAGTAGTCCTAGAATATCGTAAGAGTCCTAGAATATCGTAATTGGAGGGCAACTTGGCCCCCTCCCACGCTAATTTTTTTCCCAAAGTAACCCAATCAAAATTTTGAGATCCTTCCATGGAGGATGCTTCCTTAGGGAAAGGGATATTTCTATGAAGGGAGCGCCGGATTTCCCAGCATTATTTAAAAAACGATCAGAAATTAAATGAAAAAAACTGAAAGTAAGTTTTTTCAACTGAAAGTAAGGAGCAACATTAAAACTTAAAACAAAAAGAAAATATTATGTATATGAGGGGCTTCGCCCCCTAGTCAATACCTCGCCCTTTACGCTAGAGTCTTTTTCTAGTAGTTTCAAAAGAGCTGTCTATTCTAATTAACAGGCCTTTGTGATTCATGGGTTTGTGATTCGAACAAAACTCGAATTTTAGCGTAAAGAGCAAGGTATCGACTAGGGGGCAAACTCCCTAATATACGTAACAAAACATACGAATATAGAAGTTCGTTAAGTAAGTTAATTTGTAAGTTACGTCAGAACAAAATTTCGAGAAAGTAATTCAGCCAAAAAAGTAAAATTAATATGCAAATTTCGTTTTAATTATTCATGTACGGTGAGACAAAATCAAAGCTGCATTAATTCAATAACGTTCATAAATTAAATAAAAACACAAAAAATTTTTTTTACCGAAAGTAAGGAGCGACATTAAAACTTAAAACAAACAGAAATTATTCCGTATATGAAAGGGGCTATTCCCTCCTCAATGCCTCGGTCTTTGCGCTAAAGTTTGAATCTGTCACGCAACTTTTTTTTTTAAACAATAAAAAACTTGGGTTAAATACGTAACCTAACCTCGGTACCTTTTCCCCCTTTAAACCCCAAAAATCAATTGTTTAAATATTGTAACTCAATGAGAAACCACGGCTTTGCAGTAATTTATCTATAGCGGTCTCTTGCAAATAGCCTATTTGATGGCATTAGCCAAACTTGACTTCTTTCGCGGTGCCCGCATAAGGCGTAAGTACCCGATTTTTAATAAATTTTTTTTAGTTTCTTTTGTATACCCTCCCCCCACGAAAAAAAATCTGGAAATTCCTTCCTCTACAGAAGTTTCCCTACCAAATAACCAGTCCCCTAGTACAAATTTGCTCCTGCAGAAAATTCCCTCTGGAAAATTTATTCCTTGGAAAACTCCCACGGCAGATTTCTCCAGTGAAAAATATCCTTTTGGACATAGTTGATCTAGAGATTTTCACCCAGAAAATTCCCCTCACTATGGTTCAAGGGCGGATCCAGGAACTTTGTAGGGGGGGGGGGGCAAAATAGGTTGATCCGATAAACTTGTGTTAGGAGCAAGTTTAATTAATGCATACTTGCGCTAATTAAGTAAAATACACTACTTAAACTACGTTAGGGGGCGCGCGCTTCCTCACCCCCCCCCCTCTGGATCCAACACGGTCATGGTTGCAGAGGTAGGTGTAACTTAGTAAAGAACAAACAACAGCGCATAGTAACCAATAGTTAAAAATATTAAAAAAAAAAAAATTACTACTGAGAAAAAGTTGCCATGTGAAATTGATTCAGGAATGGTAACTATTATTTTGGTTTGTTTTAAAAGTAAAAGTTTATTCCGAAAAGAAGTTTATGGTGATTTCTATAAAAAGCTTGAAACACATCAAAAATAGTGTCAGATAAATATGAAAAGTGTACAATTGGAATCTTGCATAGTTGAAAACATTGTACAGGGGAGTGCCAGCAATTTGGTCTATTACTTTTGAAGTTAAGCTTATTTGTGGACCGTTGCTAAAGATGGTTACTATATCTGGCCTTAACCTTTTCCAAGAAGATGTAATAGTTGTTTAGGGTATCAAATTCTACGATTGACAAAGAGCAAAACGGAATCTTTCATGTCAAGTTCTTTTAATATTTTTGTCTATGGGATTTCCTCAAAAATTGGGAATTTCCTATAAAAGAGCAATAATTATTACAGGATTTAAGCTCTGAAAGGATTACAGAGGAGGGAGGATATTATGTAACCTTATTTCAATTCTTTCTTGATTATTACTTAATTTGAAAAAAAAAACTAATAATAGAGAGTAGAGAAAAAGATAAGGGGTAAGGGGCTTGGGCCTCACTTTTCGATTTGTGAGCCTTGTTTGACTGATTCCAAATTTTTTTTTCTGAATAGCAGAAAAATAAGTTTGTTATTAAGTATGTCTTTATTTTAATTATGACTTCTTTGTTCCACTGGATAGACCATGCAAGTATTTAATTTCAATGCTTCAAAAGAACCCTTTTTGGTCAAAACTAGTCGTTATTTAGGAATCTTAGAAACATAAACATGTATATGACCTTAAATAAAGATAAAAATATTAACATTAATATGGAATTAGAAAAACAAGTGAACTCTAGGGAATCCCCTCCCCTCTTTCCGCAATTATAGAAATTTTCTTAAAAACAACAACAAGTAAAACAATAGGCAATTTATCTAAGATAGTGAAATTTTGGTACAACTTATAATAAAGACTCTCTTCACAGCTAAAATCCCACTAGCAACTACCACCACTGACGACAGACAAACCAAGAGAACCAGCAGCCACAGCCATTGGACCAACAATTCCTGAAATTCAGAAATTAAAATGATGCACGCCACCGCACTCAGGAAAAAAAAAACAAGGGTAAGGATAAAATAAACTAACGTTTCCATTAGGTATTAATAACAATCAAGCTTCAATGAATCTTGACCAGCAAGCACTTAGATAAACCGAGTATGAGAAAGAATAGTAGTATAGCACTAAAATATTGTGGACTTTCATAAAAAATGAAACACTGCTGGGTAATATAAGCCAATGTTGAGAAGGAAAAGAATACCATTGAACGAAATTATTCTGAATCAACTTTGGCCCAACTCTATTTTTACTCAGTTATTAATGTTCAGAGGCGAGCAACAAAGTGCGTGAAAAGCCTAAAATCAACTTCATATGAGGACCGCCTCAAGTAACTTAAGCTACCTACCCTCGTCTACAGACGCATGCGTAGCGATATGATGCTGACTTACAAACTTCGAAAAGAAAACTCTACCATCGTTAGCAGCAGTCATAGCACCAGCCATCATTACGCAACAGGACACTCCAAGAAGCTACCAAAGTTAAGCTCCTGATCGAGAACCTGTCAATTGTACTTCTCAAGAAGAGTTATAAATCTTTGGACTCAATTGAAGGACTCAACTGTCAGCGCTCCCTCCATCCAGTCATTCAAATGCCACCTTGACAAGGAGTGGAAGAAGAGGCAGTGGATGTTCAATTGGGAGTCGTCAACTCAAGAGCACTACAGGTCCGGAGGACTTTAAAGCTCTCAAATGGATTAAGGTGATTAATGAGTGCTAAAATTCTAGTAAATTTCGGAATTGGGCCATAATGTCAGAGAACTAAAGAGGAAAAAGAAATGTTGAGGAAACCAGGATCCTCATGAACAATTTGAATTCTGCAGGGCATGTGAAAATAGCAAATTCAATGCGAGATTTCCAGCGATTCTCCAGATAACCAAGTCGTTTTCCAAGAGACATGGGGTACATTGCAGAACATAGACATAACTAATTATTTGCTATTATTCCATTATTTAGCCCCCAAATACCTATGCTACATAACAGGGGCTAACATTATAGTCCGTTCAACAGTTATAGCTAATAATTTTGTGTTACTCATTGTCTTGGAACGAAAATAGTAATTAATAATCACTTATCATTTATAATAATTGAGTTCTAGAAATTAACCTCAAAATTGCTTTTTCCAGGATTCTCCAGGATACTGGAATACCCTTTTTTATAGAAAGACCTGTATTCCTTGTCCCCAAACAACAAGCAGTGGAACATCTGGGAAAATCCCTCAATATTATCTCATAGTTTTTTTCCTTTTCCAGGATTCTCCTGTAATATAGTCCTTATACTTGTAATATAGTCCAGTCTGGCCAGGTGGGGCATATTTGAGCTATTTGGACACTTTTTGCGGTGGTTGCGCGTTGAATTTTTTGCGATTGCGCCGATGTTGCACATGTTAAAATAATTTGGCGCAAAGTGGTTGCATTTTGCTTTCACAATAGCAAGGCCAAAACTCAAAATCTGTAAAGTTTAGTCTTTATTGATAACCTGCATTACCAGGTTCAGGGATCTGTCAATGAAAATAGATGGAATTTTCAAAATTTTCAGGGAGTGTTTTCTGTTATGATTGTCAAGCACAAAGTTCGAAACATCGTTGCCATCTTATATTTTCTTATATTGCATAATAGTCATCTTATATTGCATAATAGTCAAAGATAAATACCATATTTGATTAAAAAAATGTACAAAAACTGACTTGAAGTTTACTAAAGGGAAACACAAATGAAATAACACCCGGTAGTGTTAAAGAACTTTGCCAAGTAGACTTTTGTCTTATATGTCTTTAGCTTCCGTTTCATGAAAAAAATCTTTTAAGACATTGATATTAGCCTGCAATTTTATTGATAGTTGCAGCTATTACGGCTGGTCTAGTTTCAATGATCGTTGATTGGCTGAATGCTTGACGTATTGCGGCTATTTTAATTATCTTGACCTTAAAGACGTCAATAACATTACAATCCAAAATAAAAAGGTGAAATTGTTAAAAAAAAAGTATTAGTTCAAATAAAAAGAACCAATGCCTTTACTCTGTCGATTTTCCCGACCAAATTAGATTTGTCGTAAGAAAAAAAATAATAAAAGAACAAAAGAAACGGTCAAATTACAAATCTGTAAAAAAAAAACATACAATTAACAAACATATAAATACATGAATCCAAATAAGAGATGTAAATAAATTCGTACTTGAGACAATGCACCAGAAACTTCCAAAGCTTGCAATCGTAAAGTCTTGATGGGAATGTTGTTAATAGATAGGAGTTTCCGCGCTCTTCGGACGGCTTTTACAGCGTATTGCAAGGAATCGGATCGTCCAGGGATACTGTTGAGGATCAGCTGAAACATCTCTGGATATGACGGAGGTTCTTCATCTTAAATGTAATAAATGGATAATTTTTACATGAATACAAGTTCCTATGGCAATATATTGATAGCTATAACAAAATCTATGGTGAATATGAATTGGAATTTTTTTTAGCCTCTAGACAGTTTCCAAAAAATTTATGAAACATTTGTCTGATGTAGTATTGGGACTTAATTTTAGAAGAACAATATGCTTTGTAGTTTTCAAGAATATTAATTAGAACAACATGAAGAACCGAGTGAAAGAAACTAGACCTATATGATATTATAAATTTCATATTTGATTAAAAAAATGTACAAAAACTGACTTGAAGTTTACTAAAGGGAAACACAAATGAAATAACTCCTGGTAGTGTTAAAGGACTTAGCCAAGTAGACTTTTGTATTATATGTATGTCTTTAGCTTCCGTTTCATGAAAAAAATCTTTTAAGACACAGAAATGAGCCTGCCATTTTTTTGCTGGTTACAGGTATTATGGCTTGTCTAGTTTACTTAACTCGTTCATTCTTGTCGTTCTGATTAATAGGATAGAAAGACGTAAATAAAATTTTCATTTTACATTTGTTCAAATAAAATTATTCACCACATTTTCATCTTTCTTAATCTTATACTTGCAATGACATATAAACATTGCATAAGAAATTAAACTCCAAAGCTTCTTATCTAAATGACATTTTGAGAGGAAATAACTTTCAAGAAACATACTCTTCTTTTATACTTCATCAGAAAATCCCATCTACTTGTTATCTATGTCAGATGCACCTCCAGATTGTCAGATCTATGTCCAGTTTGTAGACCAATTTTCAACTGGCTTTCATAAAAAACGTCCCAGTTGGACTGAACTAATTAGCCTTAATCTTTTCTTTTTTACGTTTCTGATCGCTTCTTTAAAACAATTCAACTTAATACAGTGTTTTTCTACATAAGCAATATTACGACTAGAAATATTATAACAAAAGAAACTCCTACAAGAAATCAAACTTAAAACTAAAACAAATTGCTGCGAAAAACTTTCTAAAACCTGCGAATCAACAAATAAACCCACGTATCAATAATTAACATGAGAAGGGGTGATACCCCGTATACTTTCTGATGACAAGAATATAATTTGAACTTTACTGAAAATAAAATACATTTTAAATGTTCCCGGTTTTTCAAGTTTATTAGATAAAAAATCATACAGAAGTCAAGAAATAAATATCAGCATACGTATATTAAACTACCAATCCACGTTCGTTTGTTTTTTCTTCAATAAAGGGGAAATCATGTTCTGATTTTCAAAAGGCAGTAGTAGCAGCAATAGTGTTGTATCAGTAGTAGTACTAACGAACTAATGTTTATTCCTGTCTAACGAAGCTCATTCCTGTCTTGTGATGATGAGATTAGGTACTATACCACCAAAATTCTGCAAACCAGTTTAGAAGACGATTGACATTCCACTTGTAATATAGTCCAGTCTGGCCAGGTGGGGCATATTTGAGCTATTTGGATGCTTTTTGCGGTGGTTGCGCGTTAAATTTTTTTGCGATTGCGCCGATGTTGCACATGTTAAAATAATTTGGCGCAAAGTGGTTGCATTTTGCTTTCAAAATAGCAAGGCCAAAACTCAAAATCTGTAAAGTTTAGTCTTTATTGATATCCTGCATTACCAGGTTCAGCGATATGTCTATGAAAATAGATGGAATTTTCAAAATTTTCAGGGAGTGTTTTCTGTTATGATTGTCAAGCACAAAGTTCGAAACATCGTTGTCATCTTATATTTTCTGATAATACATGTACTGAAGTTCACTAAAATAAAAAAGAATTGACGAAGAGGATTATAAATTTCTAGAAAGTATAAGAGGTCTCATCAGTCCATGAAAATTGCTTGAACATGGACGTATTAGCCTAGAAACACCCATTTTAAATTCAGATAAGATCAGTAGTGATGTTTTACGAAAATATAGAATGGAATGTATTTTTCAAAATGTAGGGGGTTGTGTGATTTAAAAAAAAAGAAGAAAAATACAAAAAAGAACATTGTTTGAAATCTAGGGTAGCGGAAAAACTAGGATCAAGTATCTAACTTCCCCGCAACCCATATACAGGTTCAAAGCGGTGAGGGAACGAAAAGGTGAAGGAGAGTTCAAAACAAGAAATCTTTTATTGTGAACGATTCAGTTTACAACTTGTATATACTGCTGCTATTGTTGTCAACGCGTAGCCTAAGTATTTATTTTGAATTTTGATTGCTCTGTTTGAATTTGATGACATGTGAGAGCAGTGCAGCCTAGCGTGCGCAGCCTACAAAAGAAATTTTGTCCCAAGTCCCAAATTTTTGAGGAAATCCCATAGACAAAAAAAAAAAATATTAAAAGAACTTGACATGAAAGATTCCGTTTTGCTCTTTTTCAATCGTAAAATTTGATACCCCAATCAACTATTACATCTTCTTGGAAAAGGTTAAGGCCAGATATAATAACCATCTTTAGCAACGGTCCACAAATAAGCTTAACTTCAAAAGTAATAGACCAAATTGCTGGCACTCCCCTGTACAATGTTTTCAACTATGCAAGATTCCAATTGTACACTTTTCATATTGATCTGATACTATTTTTGATGTGTTTTAGGTTTTTTATAGAAATCACCATAAACTTCTTTTCGGAATAAACTTTTACTTTTAAAACAAACCAAAATAATAGTTACCATTCCTGAATCAATTTCACATGGCAACTTTTTCTCAGTAGTAATTTTTTTCAAAATGTTTTTAACTTTTTGTTACTATGCGCTGTTGTTTGTTCTTTACTAAGTTACACCTACCTCTGCAACCATGACAGTGGTGGATCCAGAGGGGGGGCGAGGGAGGCACGCGCCCCCTAAAGGACTCTAAAGTAGTTTATTTTACTTATTTAATGCAAGTTTGCATTAATTCAACTAGCTCCTAACACAAGTTTCTCGCATCACCCTCGTTGGCGCCCCCTTCCCCCTACAAAGTTCCTGGATCCGCCCTTGAATCCTAAGGAGGGAACTTGTCTGGGTGGAAATGTCTACTGTGTTGAAATTGTCTAGATCAACTCTGTCCGAAAGGAGATTTTTCACTGGAGAAATTTGCCGTGGGTGTTTTCCAATGAATACTTTTTCTAGAGGGATTTTTCTGCGGGAGCAAATTTTTACTAGGGGACTGTTTTTTGGTAGGGAAACTTCTATAGAGGTTGGGTTTTCTAGATTTTTTTCGTGGGGGGGGGGGCATACAAAAGAAACTAAAAAAAAAAGCATTTAAAAATTGGGTACTTACGCCTTATTCGGGCATCCCGAAAGAAGTCAAGTTTGGCTAATGCCATCAAATAGGCTATTTGCAAGAGACCGCTATAGATAAATTACTGCAAAGCCGTGGTTTCTCATTGAGTTACAATATTTAAACGATTGTTTTTTGGGGTTTAAGGGGGAAAAGGTACCTAGGTTAGGTTACGTATTTAACCTAAGTTTTTTATTGTTTAAAAAAAAAAGTTGTGTGACAGATTCAAACTTTAGCGTAAAGAGCGAGGCATTGAGGAGGGAATAGCCCCTTTCATATACGGAATAATTTCTGTTTGTTTTAAGTTTTAATGTCGCTCCTTACTTTCGGTAAAAAAAATTGTTTTTTTTTTATTTAATTTCTGAACGTTATTGAATTAATGCAGCTTTGATTTTGGCTCACCGTACATGAATAATTAAAACAAAATTTGTATATTAATTTTACTTTTTTAGCTGAATTGCTTTCTCGAAATTTTGTTATGACATAAATTAAGAATTAACTTACATAACGAACTTCTATATTCGTGTGTTGTATTACGTTTATTACGGAGTTTGCCCCCTAGTCAATACTTCGCTTTTTACGCTGAAGTTTGAATTTTGTTTGAATCACAAACCCATGAATAACAAAAGTCAGTTAATAAGAATAGATAGCTCTTTTGAAACTACTAAAAAAAAACTTTAGCAAAAAGGGCGAGGTATTGACTAGGGGGCGACCCCCCTCATATACGTAATCATTTCTGTTTGTTTTAAGTTTTAATGTTGCTCCTTACTTTCAGTTGAAAAAACTAGTTTTTTTTATTTAATTTCTGATCGTTTTTTAAATTTTGCTGGGAAATCCGGCACTCCCTTCATAGAAATATCCCTTCCCCCAAGGAAGCATCCTCCATGGAAGGATCTCAAAATTTTGATTGGGTTACTTTGGGAAAAAAATTAGCGTGGGAGGGGGCCAAGTTGCCCTCCAATTACGATATTCTAGGACTCTTACGATATTCTAGGACTACTGGATCGGTACGATCAACCCTGGGGAAATAAAAAAAAAAAAAAATAAATAAATAAAATAAACACGCATCCGTGATCTTTCTTCTTATAAAAAAATACAAAATTCCGCATTTTTGCAGATAGGAGCTTGAAACTTCCGCAGCAGGGTTTTCTGATTTGCTGAACTCGATGGTGTGATTTTCATTAAAGTTCTATGACTTTTTGGGGGTCGTTCTCCCTTTTTCGAAAATAAGGCAAATTTTCTCAGGCGCGTAACTTTTGATGGTTAAAATTAAACTTAATGAAACTTATATATTTGAAATCAGCATAAAAATCTGATTCTATTGATGTATCTATGGGTATCAAAATTCCGGTTTTTAGAGTTTCGGTTACTATTGAGCCTTGCTGATACAGGTCTATCAGCAATTTTTTTGGAACAGCTTAGCGTATCAAGATGAAACTTCTAGGGCATCTACCTGCTACTACTGCTATTAATACTGCTACTACTACTACTAATTCAACACTATTATTACTTCTACTGCTCCTACTACGACCTCAGCTACTATTAAGCTAAGGCTACGCATATCAAGTTGAAAATTTGACAGAATGAGGTAATTGAGGTTGAACTTGAACTAAATCAAAAGACACTATGTGCATGCAGATTTTCAAAATGGCGTATCTCAAAAAGGGATTTGTGTATTAAGTTGGAACTTTCAGAGAGTGCTTAAAGGGAAAGTCAATTCACCAAAAAGAAATAAGTACACGCTCAGGCTTAGATTTACAACTAGGTCCCTTGGCCCAGACCTAGAAGCACATAATGCTAGCGGGAGCAATAAATTATCACTGAGTAATTTTTTCCTGACAAAATTGGGACTGATGTGATTTATCGTCGCCAGGTGCACTCTGCCGCCACGCTGCCTATTCACAGAAAAGTTACTTTAAAACAACACAGGAATTCCATGGTCACTTATAAACTGTCAGATGTCTCCCATGAATGGTAGCTGAGAGTTCGGTATTACCCCTCTCTTTCATCACTTTTCGCTCATCAGTTGTGGTCGGTTAACACACAGTTACATGATTACACACAGTTACAGTTACATGGGGGTTCAGTTATACGGGGGTTCAGTTGCACGAGGGTTTAGTTAAATAGGGTTCAGTTGCACGGGGGTTAAGTTGCACGAGGGTTCAGTTGCATGAGGGTTCAGTAGCACGGGGGTTCAGTTACACAGGGGGTTCAGTCACAATGGAACCGACAAAAGTATGCCCCTCTCCATAGAATCCTCAAAATCTTTAATAATACTTTCAGTTTTTAATTTATTTCACCTATTTTTGCATTTTCATTCTTCACCACCGAAAAAAAATTGTGTTCCTTCAAACTGCAACAATGACTTCACCGTTTTGCAAGGCCGTACCCAGAGGGTGGGCAGGGTTAGGGGGGTTTGAAGTAGTAGTGACCCCCCCTCCAAAGTGTTTGTCTGACTCGTGAAAACGTAACAAAAATGGATATAAACAAATTTTGTATGTGTTTTTTTGTGTAACTTAATGAAACCTATATATTTGAAATCAGCATAAAAATCTGATTCTATTGATGTATCTATGGGTATCAAAATTCCGGTTTTTAGAGTTTCGATTGCTATTGAGCCGGGTCGCTCCTTACTTACAGTTCGTTGCCACGAACTGTTTGGAAAAACCTTAAATTTTAACAAACTTGCAATAACATAGAGATTGCTGATACAGGTCTATCAGCAATTTTTTTGGAACAGCTTAGCGTATCAAGATGAAACTTCTAGGGCATCTACCTGCTACTATTGCTATTAATACTGCTACTACTACTACTAATTCAACACTATTATTACTTCTACTGCTCCTACTACGACCTCAGCTACTATTAAGCTAAGGCTACGCATATCAAGTTGATAATTTGACAGAATGAGGTAATTGAGGTTGAACTTGAACTAAATCAAAAGACACTATGTGCATGCAGATTTTCAAAATGGCGTATCTCAAAAAGGGATTTGTGTATTAAGTTGGAACTTTCAGAGAGAACTTAAAGGGAAAGTCAATTCACCAAAAAGAAATATGTGCACGCTCAGGCCTAGATTTACCACTAGGTCCCTAGGCCCGGACCTAGAAGCGCATAATGCTAGCGGGAGCAATAAATTATCACTGAGTAATTTTTTCGTGACAAAAACGGGACTGATGTGATTTATCGTCGCCAGGTGCACTCTGCCGCCACGCTGCCTATTCACAGAAAAGTGACTTTAAAACAACACAGGAATTCCATGGTCACTTATAAACTGTCCATGGCAAGAGCGGTCCATATCCGGATAGTCAAAGGGCATGGGGTGTATAGCCTAATAGGCCTAATTTTTTTATTCACATTATTAGGGGGCAACTGCCCCCCCCTGCCACCCCCCAACGACACCCCAGGGCTAGGCCAAGCCTACCATTAGTGCCTGTAGTAGGCGAGGTGCCCGCAGTAGCAAATGCCCCCCAAATGACGCCCCTGCTCATGTTATTTTCTGCTCATTTTGAGGTTGACTCTGTTCTTAAATGTGATTTCTGTTATTTTTTGGTTTCATGTGTGCTTGGCAGATTAGGCTATTCGATTTTATTCCTGCTTATTTTTGGTTTAATGGAGTTCTTTACTTTTCTTAGAAGAATATTAGGCGTTTCGCTAATATTCTAACTACATATCTCTTTGATCTTTATTTTCGTTTATCATTGCTTCAGACATTTTTAGTGCCTTTTGCCTTAGCTGCTTGGATTGGTCTTGTCACTTTTGATGGTCTAAGCTTTTCATTATCACCCGTCGTAAATTTGCATTTTCTGTAAATTTACATTCTCTGGATCTTGTCTCATTTAATGGTCCAGTTTGTTCATATTGAACTTAGGATTTTGTCCTCTCTTTTGCGCTCATTTTGTGCTTAGCTTAATTTACGTATATGTCCCCTAGACATTATGAAAATTCCTTTTGAAATTTACATCAGCGAATATGGGCACGTGAATGTACATATTTCTAAATTTTTGTCCTGCAAATGCTTCTAATTTTTTTTTAAATCAATTTCCCTTATTTCTTCACTTTTATTCAACATAATCCAGATCGTACCCAGAATTTTTATTCGGAGGGGGTTTTACTGGAAAAAAATTTTCGGGAGGGGGGGGGAGGGTTATACAAAAAAAAACTAAAAAAAAAGAAAATTTGTTTATGTCCATTTTTGTTACGCTTTAACGAGTCAGACAAACATTTCGGGGGGGGGGGGGGGGGGTCAAACCCCCTCTGGGTACGGCCTTGAACATAATTGCTTAACTATTTAGTCTATCCTGATTATTGTTGATATCAGGTATTTTTTTTTATTGGTTTTAGCCTGGAAAATCTCTCCAGAAGCAACGCTTACTGGAATTTCAAAAATCAGTTGTTCATTTTGATGGCAGCCCGGGGCCCCTTCAAACGCGAGGCCCGATCGCTCCAATCGTCCTTTATCCGGCCCAGTTTTAGCTTGTTTTGATGTTTTTTAATAAACATTTTTTGCTCAATTCAGTGCCCGTCAGGACTTTAAGAAGCCCAATAGTGGCTTCTTATAGCTCTGCATTGCTTCAGCATTGCTCTTCGAATCTTTAGATACGAGTTCCGTTAAGGACAAGTCGTCAACGTATTTCCATCTGTCCTCCAGCTCAGCAGCAATTTCATTTATCATGAGGAGGAAGCCCAGCGGCCCGATCACAGTTCCTTGTGGAATTCCACAAAAAACTGGCAGAGAAGTGGAAAATTGGTCTTTATACTTCAGTTTCCTCTCTATTTGTTAAGAAGCTCTTGATGATTTTAATAATAAAGCTGGGTATATTTTTTTCCGCCATTTTTTCTAAAAGGATTTTGTTATCAACAAGGTAATGAACTGTCAAACACTTAGGGATGTTACCGAATTGCTTTCGATCAGTTACTTTCAAAAGATATTTTTTCAGCCATGCAGGAACAAAGCTTTCGTATATTCTGCTAAAAACTGACATAACTGTGATTGGCCGGACACCAGAGAAATCATTCGCTGCTCCTTTCTTTGGAATGGGGGTAATAAACCCTTTCCTCCATTTCTTTGAATATATCCTGTTTATTTTTTTTATATTATTGAAAATTATCTGAAGGGGAAATGATAATTCTTTAGCAAATGCTTTAATGAGAGCAACTGGAATGTCAAAAGGGGCAACGGAAGTTCTTTTTAACGAAGAGTTTACGGATTATACTTGCCGATGAAATATCAGCAATTAAATTATCATCTGAAGGAGTAGTTAAATTTACTGGAGGATCCTCGGGTGGAAGAGGGGGAATAAGACTGCACAATTGAAGCAAAATGGGCATTTAAATCATTCACAGTTTTCTCTAGAGGCTCCTCCTTCATGAAGTCAACTTTTTGAGAACTTTTGCCAGTCAGACTTTTTACTTTACTGAAAAACAGCGACGGCTTGGACTCCAAAAGATTGTCAACTTCATTTTCATAGTAATTTGCTTATGCCCTGTTTGATTTTCCATTTTATTTGGTTTGCCAACTGTTTTGCTTGGTTCTTTTGACCTTTTCGTATTAGGTGCAATTTATGTTTTATCAGTCGCTTTATTTTTGAATTTACGTATGGTTTATAACTAGAACAGAATTTAGTCTTACGTTTGGGAGGGAAAGCACTCAAGAAATTTTGAATTTACCTTATTAGGGAATTCTTCTACTTGGGAATCCAAGTCTTTAGCTGAAGAGACTGCGACCCAGTTTTCTCCCGTTATCCAGTCACTGAATTGCAGCAGACCATGGTCAGTGATCGGCCTTGAAGTAACTTGGGTTACTGAATATTTAATTTTACTTTTTCTAAGGGGTTCCACTGTAACATATAATGATAACTTCTACAAGTGGTGCTAGTTTACTTGGATTCTGGTAATATTCCAAAAGATTTGTCAGGATTACATCCAGAGAAGTATTCCCCTTAGTTGTTGGGAAATCGACTAGATTTTTGAGGTTAAGTGACCTGGCCAGCGATTTGCTATCGAGTTCGTTAGCATCTCCTAGCATTACTTCTCCAAAATATGGGTGAGTTCTCTGGACGTAATCGGTCGATTCCTGCAGCTTCTCCCAAAAAGCTTTTCTTGCTGCAGCTGGTTGACCAGGTGAATAATAGAAAACGAACACTGCTACGGCAGAGAGCGGCCTAGGGAGTCGCGTAGGTTGGGCTTTTTCCCAAATAATTCCATCATTATATTCAAGAAAAGGTATAATTAAAAGCTGAGGTTTAAAATCTTCGTGCACGAGTGGCATAATTCCTCCTCCTTTTTTCCCAAGAGGATGGTCATCAGGCCGAAGTTTAATAAAAGAAGAAAAGTTGGGAACCCTCAATAAATTAAGACCTTGCCGGTGGACCTCGGAAACACAGATGACGGAAGAGCCAAGTATTTCAGCCGTGGTCTGAAGTTCAGTAAATTTTTCTAGATTTAAACTTTCGGCGTTGTGGTAAAGGAAACACTGCTGATTTTTAGGGAGAACAACCTATATCCTAATCATTCTTGGTTTTATTTGAAAGAAAAAAAAAATATCAAAAGGAGTTAAAGTTACCATACCAGACGCAATAACAGCATTGGGTTTTATAACTCGCATATTATCATCGTAAAAGGTCCAGAGGTCTTCATGCCATTCAGATTCTTTGAACACGCTAATGTGAAAGTCGGTTATCTAGAAAAAACGTAGAACTATAATAAATGTATATATACATGGAGCACAGGAAAGGCAATGGGAAACCACGGAATCAAATGGGGAAGAAAAAGTCTCCTGGACTTAGATTATGCTGAAGATTTAAGCATCCTAGAAGAAAGTGTGAGCAAAATGAATGAAGTTTAAGACGTTTTCCGAGTTCAGGGTGCTAGAATAGGTTCGAAAATTAATGTTAAGAAGACTAAGTCACTAAGGCTAGGAATAAGTGAAGATGAAAAGGTGAAGTTGGGTAATGAAAAGATTGATCATGTGGACAGCTTCACTTACCTTGGTAGTATTATTAGTAAAGATGGTGGGAGCAGTGAAGATTTCAAAAGTAGAATAGCCCAGGCTCAGGGTGTTTTTTCACAGTTAAAGAGTTTGGAAGAATAGGAAGATAAGTCTACAAACCAAGATTAGAATATTAGAAGCTACAGTAATGACAGTGGTCAAATATGGCTCTGAAGCATGGGCGCTCCGAAAAGTGGATAAAGATTTGCTTGATGTTTTCAAGAGAAATTGCTTAAGGATTGTTCTGGGTACCCATCTGACTGAGCGTATTTCAAATATTAGGCTATACGAAAAATGTGGTTCAATACCGCTCTTTATGGCTATAATGAAAGAAAGGTTGAGGTGGCTAGGGCACGTTGTGCGGATGAAGGATGACAGATTGCCCAAGATTGTTCTTTTCGGCCAGCCGTGTAGGGCTAAACGGAAAGCAGGTCGTCCTCGTCTGGGGTGGGAGGACGTCATAAAGAAGGATTTTAAGGAAATGGGAACTTTATAGGCGGGTATCAAAAGGGAGACTTCGATTAGATTGGAAGACTGGGTAAGGCTTTGAATAGATTGGAATAATTAAAAAAAAACTTTTTTAACAAAAAAAGTTTTTTAAAGAAAAGTAAAGAACTCCATTAAACCAAAAATGAGCAAAAATAAAATCAAATAATCTACCAAGCCTGAAACTACCACAAATCAGCATCGATAAAAAATGAAACCCAAAACGAACAGAAAATATAGTGAATTACCGAGTTAAACTCAAAACGAGCAGAAATTAACATGATTAGGGCTCAAAACCCCTATGCCTTCCCAAGGCCAGAAAATGATTTGCACTTTACTGAAAAAATACCAATGAATGTGCATTGTCAGTTTAATATACATATACTGATATTTAGGAATCAAAATGTTAATATTATTTGATTTATTAAAATTATAAAAGCAAAAACAATTATATTTTTTTCAGTAAAGTGCAAATTATGTTCTGGCCTTGGGAAGGCTTAGGGGTTTTGAGCCCTACTCATGTTAATTTCAGCTCGTTTCCTTCAAAACTCTAATACTCCTTGTAACTCCCCTCCTAATTTCCTCCCCTCGCAAAGCCTGATATGACCCTCCTCCTTTCATTTTTTTTTATTGACAACATCCTATGTAAGCAATTTATTTATTTATTTCAAAAAGAAAACATAATCAGTTTATTTGCTTCAACTCAAAAGCATAGGTTGTGTGAGCCAAAAAACAAAACAAAGAAGAACAAAATTAGAAAGCAAATACCCAAAATCTTGGCCTTAGGGGGAAGAGGTCTGAGAACACATTAGTTTTACCTTTGAAAAAATCTCTGAGCCAGCCAAATGTAATGTAAAAATTACACAGATTTTGGACATCAGCTTATACTAAAGAAGATTTCTGGGTGTTCTTAGAGTGTTATATACCAATTCCAGATAAGTTTACCTGAAGAAAATATAAGAGTGACCCTTTTTCACTTCCCAGTGTGTCACCATCTTTGACAGGACTGGTGTCAGCCTTCAAAGGAGCTGTGGTTATGGCCAGATGAACACCAACTATGGCCAACAGCATACAAAAGCCCAACAGCATACACAGCGCTTTATGCAGTTTCGTATTTGCACCAACCCTTTTCTTGATCTGAATAATGATTTTTCTGGAAAGAAAGAACAATAATTTAGCTTAATATTTTCCAATAGGGATTGGACCCGAGGACCCTATACGGGGTCCCGCCAATAACATGGAATTAAAAAATCTTAGAATATTTAAGGATGAAACAACATACGAGTGGACAGTGGATTGGGACGTTTGACTTTGATGAGATTTGCTCTATGACAGATATCGACCAGAAAGTTGATACTTTCAACTCTTTGCTGTCATGTAAATATCACGAACATTTCCCTGAGAAAAAAATAACTGTTAGTGATACTGACAAACCTTGGGTAACACCCGATCTAAAGAAGCTTATCTTAACTCGCTGCCAGTTACATCGCAGTGGGGATATTGTTCAAGCAAACATACTTCGTAACCGCATTGTTAAACTGTTACGAGCAGCGCAGAAAAGGTACGTTCATGACAAAGTCTCGCCTCTCCTTCAAGGTGAGCCCCGTAGGTGGCACTCTGAAGTCAAGCGTCTTACCGGTAAACGTACCACCAGTGAAATTAAGATACAGAAAGACGACAAAACGCTGATAAAATCAGCCGAAGTGAACGCCTTTTTCACTTCAATCTGTACTACTCACCCGTCCTTCACCGAAGCCGAAATCGAAGCCCTCATTGCTGACGTCTCTGAAGATACAATCGTTGAAGTATCCGAGTTCGCGGTGTATAAAGAACTTCAAAAGTTAAAAAGCAACTGTGCTTCTTACCCAGGAGAATTGCCAGTTAAACTTTTAAGAGAATATTCTATGTTTTTAGCAAAACCACTCTCATCAGTGATCAATCAGTCGTTCAAGGAGCACAAATTCCCGAGTGCTTGGAAAAAGCCTACGTCCGCGTCTTACCTAAAGTCAAAGACCCGAAGTCCTGCAATCAGCTTCGTCCGATTTCTATTACGCCTAATATGGCTAAAGTGACTGAATCTTTTATTTATAGAGAGCTCCTAGCCCAAGTTCAGCCAGCCCTAGATCCGTTTCAGTACGGCTGCTTGAAAGGGAGTAGTACGACGCATTATCTAGTACGTCTCTACCACCTGATTACCGAGTGGTTGGACAAAGGCAGTAGCCTCGTTGACCTGCTTTTAGTCGACTATCGTAAGGCTTTTGACTTGATCCGCCACTATACAGCAGCAAATAACCTCAAAAAGATGGGCGCTAGGAAGCATATTTTGCTCTTAGTTGTTGACTTCCTGCGTAACCGCTGTCAGTGTGTCTATGCTCTCTTCCCTAGTGACTTAAACTCTGAGTGGGCTGAACTAACGTGTGGCGCACCACAAGGCACTAAGCTGGCAGCTCTTTTGTTTTTAGCGGTAATTAACTACATTATCCTCGAGTTTGAAGACAGATTCAAATACGTGGACGATCTCTCCCTACTTCTGAAATATCTTGCTGAAAAGTCAGACGTGTATCCCCAGTTCAGCAGTGAGATCAGGAACTCCTTTCTCGAGGCGTGTAGCATTAATGACCTCCAGCTTAATATGAATAAAACAAAAGTCATGAGGTTTAATCCGCTTAAGCGTGACCTCTCATGCCCGGTTCCTTGGTACCCCACTACCTCAACCTCAGTGATTCTCGGGGTTACTTTCAGTGACGACTGTTCATTTAGCGCGCACATCGCCGGTCTGGTGAAAAAAGGTAGTTGCGCATTACAGTCGCTAATTACCTTGCGCCGACTGGGTTTCTCACAAAGTCAGCTGAAGACGGTTTACGTCACGTATGTGCGCCCAATCCTTGAATATGCGTGTCCTGTGTGGGGCCCTCAGGCTCATAATATTGAATACCTAAGTGAAGATCTGGAAGCCATTCAAAAACGGGCAGTGAAAGTGATACTAGGCCCGAAATACAACTCTTATGAGGCTGCCCTTAGTACCTTACGACTGCCAACGTTGCGTGATAGGCGCTTACAGTTAATGTGCAATTTTGGGCAGTCCCTTCTTTCGTCCCAGAAACACCGTTCGTTGCTTCCCCCACCTGCTCCTATCACCGCCAACACCCGCCATAAAAATCAACTAGTGCCGCCAAAGTGTCGAACAACCCGTCACAGCAATTCTTTCGTGCCTTTTTTTGTCAGTTATTTAAACCGCCAGTGACCAGTTTTATGCAATGTACTAAACAGCGCCATTTAGTCGGGGCTTCGGCCACGGCTACGATAGTTGTTTATAAATAAATGAGTCTATGAGTCTATGAGTTGGTTAAATTGGCTCCAAAAAAAAAGAAAAAGAAAAATTGGCCAAAAATACAAATTATCAGCTTCCTGCTAATCCTGAAAATTATTTCGCAATATTAATGAAATTTATTGACAAAATAGAAGCAATTTGGCCTGCATGTTTTAGTTTTTTTACCTAAACTATTTTACATATACAAGAACATTAATGACCAACAAATATGTCAGTTCATTTTTGTAGAATCAGGAAAGTTCATTTGGAAAAACACAGTTTTTGGTATATTCTTTGAAAGTAATTTTTTGGGGGACCTTCATTCAAAAAACAAAAAAATCCCCCCTCCCTAGATTTTAAAAATATATTTTGCTCTCACCCCCTATTTTTACGTGAATTGACATCATTGCTTAGAATCATCAAACAGCTTGACCATCAGATGAGCAAGAAAGATAATAATAGCCTACTCTAAAACAGTTGAGCTTTATTTACTTACTTTTAACAGCTTCGGTTACGAAAAAACACATTTGTCAGATAAGTTTAGCCTACAATTCGATTTGGATTGTAGGCTCCCCTCCTAATTCCTCCCCCTCCCTAATATGCCCTTAGGGTATATAAGGTTTTTATAAAACGCATTGTTGTAGACAACTTCAAAAAGGGCCAATGTGATTGAAAATTGAAAAGGATAGTGTCCTTTTTAATAGTTGAATGATTGGAGAGAACTATTTTCCATGCCCACTATTTCTCCAAACACTTCCAATCAAAATTTTTAGATAGCCATTTTGTTTAACGTATTTACAAGGTCCGGAAATTATATTTTTGAGGATAGCAAATGCACCCAGCTCTCAGGGCAAGGGTTGTAAGTTACACCCCAGGGCATACAAGGTTTTTTATAGAAAGGGTGGTTGTATATACTTCAGAGGGGACGCCTTGGATTGGTAACCTGAAATTCTAGTGCCCTTTTTAAGAGTCAAAGTGATGAGATGGCAACCCCCCCCCCTCCAAACATGTAGTTTTTTCCCGAAATGCATCAAACGAAAAAAAATTACTCGTTTTATTCAAAATAGTCCAAAGATCATATAACAGGCTTTTAGGGTTAATACAAAACAACACGAGCTTAGGGACAAGGGTTGCAAGTTATGCTGCGGGGCATTTAAATTTTTTTTACAGAAGGTAGGGTTGTCTAACTCTACAATAGGCTCATCTGGTTGAAAATTGGAAGTTCTAGTTCCTTTTAAAGTGTCAAAAGTGACGGAAGGCATATAGCCCCCCCTCCCGACAACCACTCTTTTCACAAAACGCATCTGATTGAAATTATGAGATTGTGATTTTGTTAAAAATAGTCAAAAGAACATATAATAACGTCTCTAGAGGGTGACAGAACCCTCTAGCGAAGCGGAGATAGGGTTGGGTTATGCCATGTGGGCATATAAGGTTTTTATGGAATGGGCGGTCGTATAAACTTCAGATGAGGCTCATTTGATTTGAAATTGGAAGTTATAGTGCCCTAAGAGTCAAAGTGATCTAAGATCAATCAGCCCCCCATCCACGCTCATCATTTCCCGTAACACTTCCACCGAAAATGTGGAGATATAAATTTTGTTCATTTTAGTTGAAGGTTTCAGAAATTATGTCTGTGTGGAACACAACTCCCATCCCCCTATATCTCTCAGCGAAAGGGCTGTGAGTTATGCCCTGGGACATACAAGGTTCTTATTGAAGGGATGGTCGTATATGCTTTGGAGGGGACTCATTGGATTGGTAATCAAAAGTTCTAGTGGCCTTTTTAACACTCAAAGTGATCAGAGCGCAGCTATCCCCCCCCCACACACAAACAAACACAACATTTTTTTCCGAGATGTATCCAATAGATATTTTGACAGTCATTTTATTCAAAACAGCCCAAATATCCTATAACAAGACTTTTGAGGTTGATATAAACCACCAGAGCCTGAGGGCAAGGATTGTAGGTTATGCCCCAGGGACATTTAAGGTTGTTATAGAAGGGATCGTTGTATAAACTTTATAGGTGGCTCATTTGGTTGAAATTGGAAGTTCTAGTTCTCTTTGAAGAGTCAATAGTGATAAAGGTCAGGTAGCCCCCCCCCTTTACCCAACTATCTCTCTTTCCACCAAATGCATCTGATTGAAATTGTGCGACGGCAGTTTTGTTTAAAATAGTCCAACAAACATATAACAGTGTCTCCAGGGTTAGCACAACCCCCCCCCCCCCGAACCCTGGGAAAAGGACTTGAAGTTATGCCCTGAGGGCATGTAAGGTTTTTATGGAATGGGTAGTCATATTCAATTCAGATGGGTCTCATTTGATTTTAAATTGGAACTTATAGTGCCCTTTTTAAGAGTCAAAGAGATATGAAGGAAACCCTCTCCCATGCCCATCCTTTCCCATAAAAAACATCCAAACAAAGTTTTGAGACATCAATTTTTTCAGCATTGTTGAAAAGTTCAGTAATTATGCATAGCAACATTTGTATTAGCAGAAGTAGCATTAGTAGCAGTATGCAAATAGCACCTTTTTTTCAACTTCCCCTTCAACACACAATGAAACTTTTAATTTAATACCATCAACCGGTCCTGAAGCATTGCCATCTGGCCCTGAAGCATCCGCAAAGTTTTAGGAATGGGTCTACAACATAAGTGAGGATCAAACTTTGTGTTCCTAAATACAATTCTAGGTAAATTGGTTCTAACTTTGAGTCCAAATTTACATTTAGCCTAAAAGTTGGTTCAACTCCAAGGAACTCCCTGTTTTAAGTTTCAGACCTAACTAAACTGTAACCGAGCACTTGTCTGAGCTTTTCAAATTAGAAAAAACCAACGTATTACAATATTACAACATAGGGCCACAATACAAAAAAAAACATCAATATCAAAGTATTGATATTCTTGATACACAAATAAGATACTTTGTCCAAATCTAGACACGTCTCTTGTTTTCCAATGGGAGCTTCTGGTTCTTCAAGTAAAGATTTGTATTTTAAAGTACTTGTATAGCAAAATATACAATGTAGCAGACACTTCTGATACTCTTAATATTTCTGGAACTGTCTTTAAATATTTTTTTTTCTAATTCCTTCCTGATGGAACCACAAAAACTAAATTAAATGTTGAAAACAAAGTTTGCCAAGATTATAGCAAACCAACCCAAACTTTCAAATTAGAGCTTTTCAAATTAGATTAAACCAACGTATTACAGTT
Organism: Artemia sp. Qi Xiang Cuo; assembly: GCF_049724085.1. Classification (NCBI taxonomy): domain Eukaryota; kingdom Metazoa; phylum Arthropoda; class Branchiopoda; order Anostraca; family Artemiidae; genus Artemia; species Artemia sp. Qi Xiang Cuo. The sequence continues at coordinate 32,985,219 of NC_142805.1, forward strand.
ATATCCAAGTTAGGGCCACAATACAAAAAAAAAACATCAATATCAAAGTATTGATATTCTTGATACACAAATAAGATACTTTGTCCAAATCTAGACACTTCTCTTGTTTTCAAATGGGAACCTCTGGCTCTTCAAGTAAAGATTTGTATTTTAAAGTACTTGTATAGCAAAACATACAACATAGCAGACACTTCTGATACTCTTAATATTTCTGGAACTTTCTTTAAATACATTTTTTTTTCTAATTCCTTCCTGATGGAACCACAAAAACTAAATTAAATGTTGAAAACAAAGTTTGCCAAGATTGTAGCAAGCCAACCCAAACTAACCTAGTCCTAACTATCTGCAAGTCCTAACTATTTAAACCTACAAATCACATTTAAGATTAGGCCATTTATTATATAGCCTTACAGAATATCGGCTTAAAATAACTCTGAACTGCGGGTTGGAATGAGTTAAGGATTTCAATCCATGTTATGCTCAGAGATGAAATATGTAGGAATTTTTTTTTTGTCTGGCTGCTTATTACTACCTGGTTGAGGATTCACCTTTTCATTTTATACTTAAATGTGTGTGTTGACTAAGCAGACATTATGTCTTCTGAAAGCTCGTTCTACAAGGTTGACAAATCTCTTGCTGGAGAATTGGCTTCTTTCTCTAGTGGAAAAATGTTGCTTGGCAACTGGTAAAAATGGTCATGGTAAAATTGGGTATTTTACCATAATTTTATGGCCTCCTGTTAAATTGTTACTTTACCTATTTTACCAATATTTTACTGATATATTTTATGGCCCCATACTGTTATCATTATGGAAAACTGCCCAAAGATTAAGAAAAATAGATTTCAGTATGATATGTTATTGTGAATTTTACTGGAAACACAACAGGAAAAAAAAACTAATATAATTGTTAATTACAATCATTAATTTTGTTTTGAAGTGTCTATGATCAAATAATAAATTGGTATTTAAGTCGCCCTTCTCTTGCAGCATGAAATAAACCCTAGAACACTAAACATGTTTTTTTTGTGCAATTGGTGCTTATTTGAGCTTAAAAAAATTCTACCTTTTGGTGCGAATTTGCAAAAACAGCATCAAATTTCATTACGATCATAAAAAAAATCTAAATCCTTTCCTTCTCTTCAGCATGAAAATCAAAAGATCTGATTAATAATGATAATTGTTAAAATTTGATGATGAAAGAATTTAAAATAACTAAAAATTTTGATGGAATAAAATTTGAATTTTAATAATAAAAGACTTAACTCTACTAAAAAAATTAAATAATAAGTTGAGCTCAATCATACAACTATTGATAACCTACAGAGTTCGCAAATGGTGTCCGTATCCATAATATTTAGTTTTGACAATTTCAAGAGCATTTTTTGTAGTGCTTTTGTTCGCCAACTGAGCTGCTGAAAGGAGTACCTGAATAAGGTTCTGGGCGTTTACTCACCACCCCCGGAAAATACCCCCCCCCTTCGCGAAAAAATCCCCCCCTGAAAACACCCACCCCTACGAAAAATCCCCCCCGTGGAAAATAAGACTTTCCAAATTTGAGGATTTTATTTGAGTTTTTTTTTTATTTCCATAGGGGGAAGGAATTTTGGTACTTGTGTATTATGTGCCACTCACTCAAGCTTACGCTGTGTAAAACTCGAGAAGAAACCGGTTTCTCCATTAGTTTTTTTTCAGCCTAGCGTGAGACAGGACAGAGACAAGAGACAGAAAATAAGGGAAATATATAATTTTGGTTATATATTAGCACATAAAGGGGGGGGGGGGGCTAAAGTATTTGGACAGTTTGAAGTCAGAAGACAATTATTTCTAGGTATTTGGCCACTGAAAAATTACAGACTAGTATCAATGATTAAATTTTGGTTGAGAGTCGTCCAGTTACCGAGTGATAGGTTGCTTAAGTCAGCTATTGAAGATTTACTCTCACAGGCGAAAAAAGATCATGGTCACTAAAAATAAAATACATTTTAGACTTAGCAGATCTTTCTTTTGTTTGGAATGAAGGTATAGGGCCAAAGGATATAAATACAAATCGGAGTATGAGATTAAGATAGCAAAAGAGAATCAAAAGATCAAAAAATGAGTGAGGACATAAAAAAAAAACAGAAACATTAAAGTTTTATAAAGATCTTAAGGTGGTTTATGGGTAGGAGTTCTACCTTAAGCTGAATTTACCAGCTAGATATTTGACGTTTTGGATGCAGCTCAGGGCTAATTGCCTGCCAATTAGAGCAAGATTTGAAAGATATTCTAAAGAAAAATGTTCCAATGAAGACAGATCTACTTGCCCGCTATGCAGAGTTAAAGAAGATTATTTGGTGCACTGCTTGAGCTGGTGCCAGAGGCTCTCTACGATAAGGGAAAGGATAATTGGAAAAAACGAGTTGATGCATTACAGGTGTCTTTAATAGTAAGTCGCCTCAGTTTATTTGTAGAGAAGCAAGCTATCTAGAAATTTTGTTAACTAAAAAAAAAAACTCCAAGTATAAAGTGAATGTAACGTTTCATTCAAGTATTTTTCCAAGTGTGCTTTTTTAATGACCATAGGCCTATTTATGTTATTTTACTATGTCCGTATACCTGTCCGTATATTTGGCTTGAAAATATACTTATCTATTTATCTACCTAATATGTAGAATAATTGCACCTAACATATTTAGCATGTAGACCCGCTATACCCCTCACCCCCCCCCCAAATCTATAGACAAAATCTGCTTCTAAAGTAACAAAGAAACTAACGAAAAACCGGTTTGTTCTTGAGTTTTACACAGCGTAAACTTGAGTGAGTGGCGCATAATGTACAAGTACCAAATTTCCTTTCCCCTATGGAAAAAAAAAAAAAAAAAAAACTAAACTCAAATAAATTTCACACATTTGGAAAGCCTTATTTTCCATGGAGGGGGTATTTTCCAGTGATATTTTCTGCAGAGGGGGGGAGGTCCTGATATTCTCCACAGAGGGGTATATTCTACACAGGGGTATTTTCCGGGGGGTAAACGCCGGCCACACCTTAAAAAGGTATGTGTCCTAGGCTTAAGGCCCAAGACAAAATTGGCGCTTATTACCCAGCATTTTTTTTCCCTGTTGCTACTCTAGTGCAAACACACACAAACTATGCAGTAAACATTCAACCATTGCAACGTCAGTTAATCAAAATAGATAAACCTTCTTGTCTTTTCAATGCAAACAATTGAAAAGACAACTTGCCATCCCTCCCCCTGAAAAATATATTGTATGATCCTTGCCTATATTTGTGAGAACTAATTACATAGTTGAAACTGCAGATTATCTTCAACGACACAGAATTTTACTTCAGGTAATATTCCAGTATTTAAGAATTATAACCACATCTACTTTAATACATTACTGTTCTGATACACTTTTTTAAGTCAGACAGCTTTTTGGCCCTAAGACACACCTGGGGTTTTTTGCCAAGCATTTCTTAGAGGTGTATAGCATAGTATTAGAATGGATACATTGGGCATAAGAAAAACACCTGTTAAAACAAATTTTAATGGCAACCAAGTAGCCATCAATTTTCAAAACAACAAACAAAGAGCAAATTAAACAATCATTTATTTTAATGCCTATGCCAAGATGGAAGTCGGATAAAATGGAATGAGATATACTTGTTGTTGTTTTTTAAGGCTGTTGAATGAGTATGCTTGCAGAAGGTATATCATAAAAGAAGAACTGAATTGGAAGTCATAAATATTTTTTTTTTCTGGGAAGGGAGAGGACAGGGGGCATCAAGGGATAGGATTAGTGAGCCTCCCGAAGTTCAAGGAAGTTTGAAGTGTCAGGGGATTGGGCCCAAATTAGCCCCTGTTTTAGACCCTAAGCAAATCAAAATCTATTTATTATATTTTGTAAATTGTTCTATTTATTATATATAAATAAAATTTATATTACTCAAATGTATATGTCATAAACTAAATAGGATTTTAACAAAACTTGAAATCATATATGCTAAGAAATTTCGACCTATTGGTCTTCAAAAGAGGAGTGATATCACCTTTTTAAAACTAGGAAAATCAAAATCTTTGAAAATGTTCATTAAAAGTAAAAGTAAAAATGCTTGACTGGCTTTCTATAGTAGGGTAATTTTAAAACAGTATTCTCTAGTCAGGAGATGCAAAGGGTGGGCAAATAGATCATGAAGGGTGTTCTTAGATATAAGAATTGTGCATACAAGAATTGATATCTCCATATTTTGTTCTCAGATATAAGAACTGTACAGACAAGAATTGTTACCTCCACATTTTTTCGACATGTATTTTATGTGGGGTTTAAGATGGTACAGACTTTCTTTATAAGGCACTGGCTCCAATCAACTCATCATCTTAGTTTCTCTTAACTGTACATTTCCAGAACTTCCTTTGTCACTTTAAAAAAGGGAGATGTCAAAGACATTCCAGTCTCAAATCACAGTTGAACCATTGCATTATACAATTTTAGAAACGCTTTAGATGCAGGATTGAGATTGTTCTTTTGATAATGTCAAGTGATTAAAAGGCAGATGATGACCTGGGTTAGAGTTGTAACTGATACAATTGGATGTTTTAATGTCATTTTATGGACCTCCATAAAAGGAGTATTTTACATATTTTACTGCACTTCAAATTGTCACAGCACAAAAGTACAAAGAAGTTGACAGAAAAAGGATTGAATACAATTTTTTTGTGTCTAGCTGTGTTCCCTGGTTTAAAAGGCAATCTGTCTGACTTCAATCTCTTGTTATCAGAACAATAGAGTGTATGTACATGTAATTATAATTTTAAAACGGTTAAATATTAGCTGAAATAAAATTACATTAGTTCTGTGAATTGCTAAATACAGAAAGGAATACAAGCAGAATTAACACATGACAAACAAGAAAATAATTTTAAATAGCCGAGAAAATAGAGGGTAATGTCAACCAGTGGACAAAAAAGAAGCAAAAATTATATAAGCAGATATTTTGTCAGGAACGTCTACCCAGCCATTTTCAGTGCTAAAAAAAATAGGGAAAACTAACCTTTTGAAGTAACTCTTAACAGAATAGGCTAGGAGAAAGACTAAATGAAAAAAAAAAAAAAAAAAAAAAAAAAAAAAAAAACAAGCCAGAATAAACAGAAAACTATTCACCAATTAGAATGGGCAAGAATTCTCTGCTTAGTGGTTGACTTGGCTTGTATAACTGAACTAGTTTTCATTAAAGTTGTGGTCAGATGATCCTTAATTTAAACTGAAGAAAAATAACATCTTAATCTTTTAAGTTTAAGTTATTTTAAATTGGATTTATAGGAATATCTCCAGTAACTCTATTTAAAGCAAGGTTTTGGGAGCCGGCATTACTGAATGAGTTGTTACTGACTTCAGTATCTTAAAGAAATTATTATTACAGTGTAAAAGCCCTTGTGTTTCAGTAGTTTTGAAAGAATCTTTAGATAAATGCAGAATTAGTTTTAAGGGACAGAAGTTGGGGGGGTGGGGATATAAATTAATATATAATCTTTAGGACCATATCCATGACTTTTGTTCAGTTTTTTTTGTGTGTGTGTTACAATTCTCTTTTTTTTTTCCTTGTATTTAGTCCTTTTATAAATGAATGAAAAGCAACATGTACATGATATGAGGAATGTGGCTGAATACTGCTATTTGAATATTCAAGGCTGTTAAGGTAACATTTATTAGGTTTAAATGTAGAAAAAATGCTAATATGATTTTACTTCCAAATGAGAGTAAACTTGATTTTTTTTTTACAAAATCAATATCCAACATCAAGCACTGTTCAATTGTTGAGCCATTACCCTAGGCACGTGATTGCCAAAGGAATACACTAGACTGTTAATTAAATTGACAGAAATCTGGATGAAGGGGCATTACTTTTTTTAAGCCCAAGAAAATCAGAATCATTAAAAGGCTGTAAAAAGCTGTGTGTCATTAAAAGCTGTAAATGATACTTAAAAAGAATTGCTAAACTGGTCTTGTAGCTATGAGGCTACTCTTAAAACACCAATTTTACCATTTAAATCCTAGGGAGTACCTGTTTCTAGCAATTTTATTTACCGAGTTTTTATTTTATGGTAATCTTGCAACACTAGCATGGGTTCTGAAATTCAATTGGTCATCAACAATTACTCCAAGATCTGCTTCTTCAGAAACGATTGAAAGAAAGTTACCTTGGAGGAAATACTGCAGGTGTTGATTATGCTTGCCAAAATAGTGCATTACATGTTTTTTCTGATCATTCATTATAAGAAGCAAAAAGAAAAATAACAAAAATAACAATATTGTACTACTTGAATGGTTCAAGGCCTAACAGGAGGAAGAGAGGTTAACCAAGATCGTAACCCAATAAGAAACTGAGTGTCATTTTAAGGGTTCAATATAGTAAAGGGTAAGAATAGAAGTTCTTTAGAAAGAGACATGCTAGAGCAAAAAGACATTTTTAATATTGTTAATTTTATGATTTGGTTTACATTTTTGATAATTCACCCCTCCCCTATGTCTCATAAGTCTCCAGACTACATATAAAAAAATAGCATGAAAAACAATGTAATTCTTACTTTACACTATACAGAGTGTTTATATTAATCAGATTATTGTATTTTCTTTCATTAGTCTAGGAAAATTGTGGAAAAAAGGGGTCAACCTCAAACAAATGATTCTTTCACTACCCAACCCAAAAATATATGTAGATTCTGAATCTGAGAAGTTTACCGTTTTAGATCTTTCACAAATTTGAGTTTTTTGACATTGAATTTGAGGCTGAGGCAAAAAATGTTGATTGAGTAAATACTAACAAATGTGATTAGATGTCATTTCTATACTCTTTTTTTGGCTGACGAACCTGAAACTAAATACTTAAAGTCAAAAGAATTCTTTGGGACTGAAAGCTTTGAGAGAGAGAGAGAGAGAGAGAGAGAGAGAGAGAGAGAGAGAGAGAGAGAGAGAGAGAGAGAGAGAGAGAGAGAGAGAGAGAGAGAGAGAGAGAGAGAGAGAGAGAGAGAGACGGAGAGAGAGAGAGACGGAGAGAGAGAGAGAGAGAGAGAGAGAGAGAGAGAGAGAGAGAGAGAGAGGAGAGAGAGAGAGAGAGAGAGAGAGAGAGAGAGAGAGAGAGAGAGAGAGAGAGAGAGAGAGAGAGAGAGAGAGAGAGAGAGAGAGAGAGAGAGAGAGAGAGAGAGAGAGAGAGAGAGAGAGAGAGAGAGAGAAGTTCTAGGAAAATTGTGAAAAAAGGGGCCAACTTCAAACAAATTACTATACAAATGATTCTTTCACTACCTAACCAAAAAATATATGCTGATTCCAAATCCAAACAGTTTCCTGCTCTAGCTCTTTCACAAATTTGAGTTTTTTAGGTTGAGGCAAAAATGCTGATTGAAAAAGTACCAGCAAATGTGATTTGATATTGACTGAGAAACAAAAATTAAAAGCTCTATTGTCATTTGCTGCAATCAAAGAAACCACAGTCATTTTAAGGGACAAGAGATATTGCACCACAAGGTATTTGGTATTGGATAATTGAATTTTCAGTTATTATGGCCTTGAGTTCATTCTTTACAAGGTTGCAGCTGCTACTGCAACCATGATAATACTAATAAGTATACAGTATTAATCATGGTTGCAATTTGAGACACAACCAAGAGAAGAACAAAGTCTAGCAGTTGTTACCAAAATTTTAGCTATGCATTTAAAAAAATATCACTTCAACCATTATTATATTCCTTGTCTCAAATAAACTTTACACACAGGAAAAAGCCTTTCAGCTTTTCCTTAGTTTGATTTAGCAAAGAATGAACTCAAGGGAACCAGGTAGCACAGTCACTGAAATATGACATCATACCCAATATAACATCATCTTGTATACAAAGATAAAGTTTTTTGTTAAAAGATATATTTAGTTTTAATATCATATTTAGAAAATTACAAAAAATGTAGATATAGCATTTCTTTAAAGAACCCTTAACAGCTATGTATATGATGTTGAAGTACCCTGCTAGGAGTAGAGAAAAAAAGAAAAAAGAGGATACATAAGTGCTACCTATAGCAAAAAGGTGATTTTCTTTGTTGTTCAGGGTAGAGGACTTTAAGTTTCCTGCATAAGGCTTTAGGCCATGGCAATTCCAATGGTAAATTTTTTGTTTTGATTGGAAGCCAATTTTTTTGGTTTTCAAGCTATTTTTTCTGTTGAAAAAGGCTCCTGGATATATATATATATATATATATATATATATATATATATATATATATATACTTTAATTAGTGTATTGTTTTGTTTTTATTTTTTGTTCACTGCTTTGTTGAAACTGAAACACGTTTGTATATGCTTAATTTTTTGTAAATGGAAAAGCAGTGTGGTCTAAGAAATTATTTAGGTACTAATATAAATGAATGAATAAATCTTAAAACAAATAAAGCTTAAAACTTCAATTAAATTATTTTTGAAGAATAAGTGAAATCCAATACAAATAGAAATTAAATAAACAATCATAGCAAACAAACATACAGTAGGTACTAATATAAATTAATAAATAAATCTTAGAAACAGTGAAACTTAAATTGAATATGCAAATATAGCTTGAAAAGAACAAAAATCACTTCAAACAAGAGTTTCGGTTTTGCCTTCTTTTCTCACTGTAAACGTCTAAAACCTACTGCATCATTGGCACTTTAATGAAAACTTTATGTTTTTATTATGTTGCTGTTAATATATCATGATATATATTTGATATAAAATGATATTATTGTTGAAAGATCATCAGTTTAAGATTTTATTTCATTGTACTTTTTATTTTCATTCTCAATGCTGTAATAACTAGAAAAGAAAATATTTGAGTTATAGTTCATTTTCAGTGAAGCAGCAATGACATAGTAGGCTTTAGACTTTTACAGTAAGGGAAGGGGGCAGTATTCAAACTTTTGTTTGTAGTGAAACTTTATTTGTTTCTAGTCTTGGAAAGAACTAATAAAATTAAACTGAATATTTGATATACTGTATGATATTAATTGCTAAAAGCTCATCAGTTCAAAATCTAATTTTACTGTAATTTATCTTTATTTTCAATGTTGTAGAAAAGAGGAATTTGTAATATGATTTGTTTTCAGTAAAAGCACTAAAGGTGAAATATGTTTCAGACTTTTACAGTAAGAGGAGGCAAAACCCAAACTATTGTTTGAGGTCATTTTTGTTCTTTTCAAGCTTTATTTGCATATTCAATTTAAGTTTCATGTTTTTAAGATTTATTTATTCTTTTATATTAGTATCTATTGTAGGTTTGTTTGCTATGTTTGTTTATTTATTTAATTTCTGTTTGTTTGGGTTTCATTTATGCTTCAAAAGCAAAATATTTTTTCCTGCTTTAAGCTTGATTGGCATATCCAATTTAAGCTTTGCTCATTTTAAGATTTATTTATTCATTTATATAAGTATCTGTTGTATGTTTTTTTTGCTACAATTGTTTATTTATTTTTTCTAAGACTGTTTATTTAATATATGTTTGTTTTGGGTTTCATTTATTATTTAATGGTATTTATTCTGGTCGTTTTGAGTTCAAGTTATTGTAGATTTCTATTTCTTCCACTCTAAGTTTAATAAGGCCTTTACTTTTTTTTAAACTTCTTTATTAGAAAAGTTCTTTTTTTTAATTTATTATTAATAAAGATGGTGGATACAGTGAAGATGTTAATAGTAGAATAGCCAAGATCCAGGGTGTTTTTTTCATGGTTAAAAAGGTTATGAAAGAATAGGAATATAAGCGTGCAAACCAAGATTAGAATATTAGAAGCTCCAGTGATGAGTATGTATGAGGGTGGTCTAAGTATGTATGCTTGGGGCTAGATCTGGTGAGTAAGGTGGATGGTCAAGCAGCTTGTAATACTCATGGACATGAATATTTTCTTACCATGGTTTGCTTGCATTATGTATATGTGCAGTGTTTTTGTATAGGTAATGCTTTTGTTTAGGATGTAGACCTATTATTTGAGGTTTGTGACCTAGACTTTTGAAGTTAATGCTTAAAAAGAAACTTTTTTACATGGTGTCAGAGTAGAATATGGATACCACTATCCAATATCTTGAGCTTGACTGGGAGCAGGAAAATCTAAAAGAGGCTTGGACAAGATTCAAAACTCATACTAGTCTGATGTCTGATGGACTCTTGAGCAGAAGAAAGTCAGAAAATCAAATTTACAAATCTCCTCATTTGGCTTGGTGAAAAAGTACAAGATGTTTTCAGCACTTGGACACTAGCAGCTCTGGATAAAGAAAAATAAGTGCATACCTTGCCAAATTTGAATGATTACTTTAGTCCATAGTTGATTCTCATATTCTCCTGATATATGTTCTAAAAATATGACCAAAGGGAGGACAAAGCTATAGAATAGTAAGCAAATAAATAAAAAATCTAAGTGTTTGACTGCTTATATGGAGGTACAATTATTGATAAAACATTCCATGATCACCTCATCACAAGTCTAATATAAGAAAAGATCAGAATTGACCCTTTCAGATTTGATCAAAGTGGCAAGAACATACACAGAAACTCAGTTGGAAGTAAGGACAATGTCAGCAGAATCAACCAGTCACAACAGATAAAACATGAAGTTGGCATTGTCAAGAAAAATAAGAACAGATTGTTGAAACCTAATTCTGACTGATGTGAAACCTGTGAATGTTACTTCTGTGGGGAGATATTCACAGAATCACTAGTTTCCTGAAAAATAGAATCTCTGCAGCAACTGCAGAAAACATATCCCTTTTGAACATGTTTGTTTTGGTAGTACAAGGACTATGAACATTATCAGTTCAGAAGCTGTATAGATTGATCAACTATTCATCCATAAACTACTGATGGATAAGTTGATGATCAGCCATATGCTCACCTAAGAATCACAAATCCATTCAGCATGAGGTTCAAGATTGTAACTGGGCTACAAGCTAGTATCATTACCAGACAGACCATTGAAAGTTGAATGCAAAACCAGTAATTTACTCTATAAACCACATTTTGAAAAGCTTTTGTGGTCAGACTATGGTACGATTCTAGTTTAGGCACTTTATGCTACCTGGGAAAGTAGTTGAGTTGAGGAAATAAAACTAAGGAATGCATCCAGGACCTTAATAATCTTATGGGAAGATATTTTGAAGCACCTACATCTACTTCTTCTCCCTCCATAGAGCATGAACCATTGATGAATTTAACAATCTAGGCATTGTCAAAGTAAAACCTTACAAAATAGATCTTCTGCTTAAATGAAGCAGATAGCCTACAAGTCTAGAATTTGGGCTGTTGAGAAGGAAATATGTTAAGAAAACAATTCTTATTTCATAATATGCAGAATAATTGCAGTTAATACATTTTGGCAACAGCTCCACTATAATTTACCACCAACCCCTCTCCCAACCCTAATGTGCAAATATATAGCCTAGCCCAAATGATGTAGGTTATTTCCTATTCATCATTCTTGTTTCAACCCATGTAGTGGTAAATTAAATCAGATGTGACAAAAAATCAAGAATCAGAAAAACAAATGGGAAATATGTAATTTGGGCTATAAATTACAAGTGCCCCATATGCCACAAATGGGGGGGGGGCAGCAAAACAAGCTCCTGTAATATTTATGGGCAAAAATTGTAATATTAACAGTTTTGATGGTGCAGCTAGGAGCAGCAAAGTCTACATTTGCCATGCCCAAGAAAAAAACCTAACTCCAGCTCTGATTTGTATGTACATAGGCGGGGGGGAGGGGTAAATGATAGTGGAGCTATTGTCAGACTTTGTTAACAACAATTATTCTTTACAACCTATTATAAAGCAAGAATTGTTTTCATAATATATTTCCTTCTCAACAGGCCTAATTTGGGCTTTGTTCTACTTTGATTGCTTTAGTACTTCATGCAAAACTTGCCAACAGTTATTAAAAATTAACATAAAATTCTACTTTAGCTACATTTGGCTATCTTGGAAATGGGTTGGGTTAGGAAAATGAAACTGTCAGGGATGGATCTACAGGTTAAAGTATGTCATGGGAAGTTGTTTTGAAGTAACTACCTCCACTCTTTCTCCCTCTAGAGGGTTTTTAAACCCTCTTTAAATATGTGTGTTATAAAAGTGAAACCTTGCAAAATAGATCTTCTGCTTAAATCAAGTACAGAAAAATTTTTTTCAGCTTCACAGCTTTGCTCAATCCCAATTTATAAGATTTTAAAGATATGTAAATACATTTCCCAATTTTAAAAAAAAAAAAAACATTAATAGGCCTATGGCTTAAAATTTTACTCAAATAACAGGATTGCATTTTCATAACTAAAGCCAGAGAAAAAGAAACTGATAACTGAAAATCAAGGTAAAATGTTGTTTTGTCAAAATTTCAATAGGTAATAGACCTGTAATGTAGGCAAATTTCAGGACCCTCCAGAGGGAGGAGTGGGGCAGGTACTTCAAAATACCTTCCAGAGACATGCTTTGGTAGGCCTAAATATTTACCAAATCATGTTATTCAGTTACAACTAAAGTGAATATAACACTCAATGCCTTTTTTTATGCTCTTTACAAATATAATAATCATTTTTATTGGAAATTAATTTTAGCCCCCACCCCTATATATACCAATTCAGGGTATAGGCCCTATATTTGCACATTAGGGGGGTGGGGGGAAAGTTTGGTAAAGTTCTACCAAATCATATTATTGAGTTAGGACTAAAGTGAATACACCATTCAATGCCTTTTTTTATGCTGATTATGAATATAATAATAATTTCTATCTGAAATGAATTTCAGCCCCCCCCCCTCTAGTTCAACCAGATTGGTAGAACTTTACCAAAAGTTTAAACTTACCTCTCATTTACATCAGAAATAAAATAACCCCCACCCCCTAATGTGCAAATATATACCCTGAATTGGTATATATTGGGGTGGGGGCTAAAATTCATTTCTGGCAAAAATGATTATTATATTCATAAAGAGAATAAAAAAGGCATTGAGTGTAACTCAATAATAGGATTTGGTAAATATTTACCCATGCTTTAGCCTGTAGACCTGTCCCTGAAAGTTTCAGTTTCCTAACCTAACCCCTTTCCAAGATAGCCAAAAGTAGCTTAAGTAGAATTTTACTAACATAGCCAAAGGTAGCTTAAGTAGAATTTTACCAAAGTTAGTGTCCTGAAGAGTTGGGTACTAGGAGATTCCTTCATTTCCATCATTTGGGCTTTATATCTAGACTAATAGGGTGGGGGTATGTAATCCATTAATATATGTTAACCATAGAAACAGCAGGCCTGCAGCTTTTATTTATTTGCCTAAATTATGCCAGAAGAGGCCAAAAACTATACATTTATTGAAGATACAAAGAACTAAGTGCTTACAATATGTTTCTAATAAAATGTTTTCAGCCAGCCAAAGGGCTGGCTGTTATGGCTCAACTTCTACTCCTGTCCTAATTAAAAGAATGTCTTCCGGAAACTCTCAATGAATCAGATAGTATAAGAAGGGTTGCTTTGATATCAAAAATAGAATCCCAATTTTTCTTCCAAAAACAAATCCGAAGTTTCGAAAAAATCACAGACTATAGTTTTTTTGGGTACTGGTGCGTTGCATGGGCCCTTATAAGGACAGCAGTCACCCAAATACCGCTGTACAGGTTAACTCAAGAAACCGCTATAGATTAAAGCACTGCGACGCGGCTTGTTTATGGCTGTTATGTTTTTTAAATTGTAGCTTTTTGGGGTTTAGGGGGGGGAAGGTACCTAGGTTAGTTTACTTAATTAATTTATGCTCTATGCAACACCCCCCCCCCTAATGTGCAAATATATAGCCCAAATTTGTTTCTAAACTATTATATTCATCCTATTTTTTTTTTATTTCATTAGCATTAACCAAACTTGACTTTTTAAAAAGGCCTATATAATGCACCAGAACCGTGTTTGGGTTATATAACATAGGAGTGCACAGTGATGATATAAAAATCAAGGCGTGTAATTTCAAGTTCGGTGAAACGGGGTATCTTTTTGTAAAAACCAACTGATTTTCAAGATTCCTATTATCATTTTCACGTGTAAATGTACTGGAGGATTTATAGAATCTGCAAAATATATTTTAGGCGAAAGCAACTAACTAAAGTTCCAAAAAAACGTGTCGAAACAGCTGTGTGTAATTGTTATTTGAACTTCCCACCCAAAACTTGACCTAATGCTTCGCAGCCATATTGCGCGTTCAGATTATCTGGAGATATGGGACGGAAAGCTGGAAAAAGGAATGGTAGTCCAGACTTGGGTGTGTTTTCAAAAACTATCTGTACAAATTTATCAGCCATCCTCATCAAGTTTGTCTTCCTGAGCCAAAATCTATAAAAACAAATCTAAACCCTCAGCTAGACAATTTGCCTTTTTTCTATTCAAAACCACCTTAGACAAATATTTTTATTTATCACTTATCGTGTCTAATTGTCTCCTTCTTCTGGCATATTCCAGAAAAGCTATCCATACTACCACTTCCTTCCGATCTCCTATTTTCTTACCCTCTGATTATTCCTGCCCAGTCAACGAAAAAATGGGACAAGAGGTCTCTCTACATTTATTGATCTTTAGCACATTTTTCCACAAATTGGAGCGTTGATATATAACCTTTTTCATAATGGCTCGGCTAGTTGTAAAAGCTGCTTTGTATAACATCTTCATACGTGCTTGTCTGAAGCACCTTAACTGCTTTTACGTTCTGCAAAAGTTTCACCAGGCTAGTGGTGAACAGCGGAAAGCGGAAAAGCATCCTTTGGAAATTTCAAGGGGCGACTTCACTACCCAGAAAACCTGGATTCCAAACGCACTAAAATCTGAGAAAAATCCAAACGATATCATTCAAACATTCAGTCCACGGATTCTTCATTGTATAAAAAAAGGAATCTGCTGCTTTCACACGAAAAAAATCCGGAAGAAAAACAGACCCCTTTTTCCCGACTCTGGGTACTTAGAATGTAACTTTCTTGGTATGAAAATTGTCATCTGTTTAATTGAATAGAAAAGTATAATTCGAAAGTTAGAAAAAACTCTTGGTAAAAATTTATTATTCAACTACGAGAATTGGACAATCCAACTAAAAAAAAACTATCGTTTTTAGTATTTTTTGACAAACATAAGAAACTAGGTTCTTAATAATAGATAAACATGCGATCATCGAGATCTGGTACAATCAGTTCTATTAAATGAAAAGATGTTTTATTTGCACACAAATAAACATGAATTAGTTTGGAAGAACATAAGTTAGATGCATATTTTCAATTTGTATTAGTTTATCTTGATACTCATCTACGATCTTCAAAATTTGGAACTTAAGCACTGAGTGGAATATTATGAGCATGAAAGTGTCTAAAAATATTCGAAAAATCTGGGGAATACGTTGATAGTGATCAGAGCGATCTTTTGAACCAATTGATGTGCGTTCTTTAAACAGCAGAAACGTACGACTAAGTATATTGATCCTAAACTATTGAAACTTGCAACAACCCAAGGAAATCACAGAATGCTGGCGATCATTTGGTCATGACTTTATAAAACTATATTTTTCGCGAAGCTTCATCTGAAAAATAAAGAACTAAAAAAATACAGGAGCTGAGCATGACATGTTTTACGATGGTATTTATAGCTTCCGCTGCCCCAGATTTCTGAATATATTCAAGGCTCTCGAAATGATGTCAAGAACTCAAATGAATGTTTTGGTTCTGAATTCGCCACTTGTTGTTACATTGGAGTTGAATTTTCAAAAGTCAAATCCCAAACGAAAAAATTGTTGCCCCAGTGTAATAGACTAATAGCGCAAATCCAGAGGAAAAAAAACAGAGAATATTAGTGATACCGTGCAGAAAAAATTAGTAGACTATCAGCCACAATTATTGAAAATCTCTCTTTAATCAAAAATCTCGGTTTTAGCGAAGAATCCCGAAAAACCCGGACACAAAAAAAAATCCCGGACCGAAAAAAAATCCCGGAAGACCGGAATTAATCTCGGACGGTGATAACCCTGGGTATAAAAGAACAACACTACCAACCAATGTAGCCGACTTCTCAGTGCATGTAATAGACATATAAAATAAAAACTCTTTGTTGTATGTTCTTTATAAACTTTTTGGTGTATGTCCATAATATGTCCAGCTTATGATGCCATAAACTAGTTTTTTTTTACGACTTGTGCTATTGACCAAAAGACGCTTCGTAAACTTCTCTCAAAGCGGTCAGTTACCATCAAATATAATGAAAATGAACAAAATTCCTTTAATAAAATAATTTTTTCTTCTACAAAATAATCTTGGACATCTCTGACTATGGGATAAATTATGCTTCTTGACTAAGCTTCTAACAATTTTTAATTAATTCCATTGAGCAGAATTGGTCCAATCCACTCTTATTTCCCTTAAAGCTAATCAATAACATCTTTGAACATAATCTAATATATTGAGCAGGAGTTTGTGTGAAATCAGAGTTAACACTTTGATCTTAAGTTAAAGACCACTTTACAATATAAAATAAGACATTTAGGGACATTTTATGAAGCACTGTAGATAAGTTCAAACTGAAGCTATCTTGATAGTATTAGGAGTATAAACTATTTTCAGAATATGTGTCATAACTTGAAATTCTCCGTTGCACAGAGAGAGTGATTAAATGTTCAGAGCTCATATAAGGATTAGTTGTTCTTCAGTTCATGCACCACCAAAACAAATTTATACACAAGTTAAACAATTTTAAATTGTAATATACAATTTAAAACTGTGAATGGCTAATAAGTTGTCTTATCTCTGGTGATACCAGTTTTAAACCGCAACTATTTCATTCTATAAAACCCATTGAAAAGCTTCTTTAAGCCCTGTTTCTTTTTATTGTTTTAGCGGCTTTTCTAGATTAGCAAATAATGACGACAAGATCCCTTTCTTTGTGGGCAAAACATAAAAAACGAATATAGATAAGCTAGAAGCTCACTATTTTTACTTTTTATCATATGGATATAAAAGTGGCTATTCGTTCGAAGTGACTGTTTCTTCAGAAACAAAGAAAGGCGTGGTCTTTTGTGGTTCATTTCAATAAACCCAGTTTATAATACCATTTATTATCCATACACGAGAAATGGTCTTTTTTTGAAATTTCGATTCATTTCAAAGCACTGAGTGGATTCATGATAAAATGACGGGTCAAAGAAAGGTCATAATCTACAGCCAAACTTTTCATGTTAGAGTGGCGTAGGTGTGTTTTGTATAAGTTATATGACTCAGAGTAAAATATTTCACACGCAGATTGCAAAATTCTGTTAAGACTAAAACTCGACTTGCGGTTTTTCTCTCTCGTATCCCTTTTGTAAGTGCACATTAGGGGGGGGGGGCGGTAAACCATATCCAAAATTAAAAACCTAACCTACCCACCCCTCGGTGCCTTCCCCCCCCCCTAAACTCCAGTAACCACCAGGATAAATATTGGACCGGCCATTGCAAACACGCCTATCAGGGAATTTCTCTAGTGGCCTCTTGAATGTGTGTTTTTTTCGTGACTGGCTTTTTTGTAAAAACCCATATAGTTCCCAAGTACCCAATTTTGTTATATATCATTTAAGCAGAAGAACTATTTTGCAAGTTTTCACTTTTTATTGCATACAAATTTTTTAAGGTCATCAAAGATTAGGACCTTCTAGAGGGATTATAAATGGAGGTATGTACTTCAATATACCTTCCCGGGTCATACTATAGCATGTAAACCCAACCCTGAAAGTTTCATTTTCCTAACCTAACCCCTTTCCAAGACAGCCAAAAGTAGCTATTACAACCCATTATTGTGTAAGAAAAACAGACCTAAAATTGTGAAAGCTATTCATTATACTGCCTTCCTAGCTTCAAAGAATAAAAGAGATTCTCCAAAAGCTAAAACTATAAATTTTTATAGGTCAGGCCGAAATTTAAGTCCCTATGCCCTTCCCTGCATTCCTCATCAAGCTTTGCTTCAAATTATGAAACAGATTCTTCAAAAGCTAAGACTATTCATTTTCATACTTTCCTTATCAAGCTTAGCATCAAAGAATAAAACATATTCTTCAAAAGCTAATACTATTCATTTTCATAGGTCTGGCCGAAATATAAGTCCCTATGTCCTTCCCTGCCTTCCTCATCAAGCTTTGCGCTGTGAGAAAGCCATAATAACCTGACTAAATTTTAAAAATAGCAAAGCTTTATTATGACTTTTGTGTAATGGTAAAAGTAATGAAGCATTATTTTGATCTTTGTATAAGATCTTTGTATTGCCTTCCTTATCAAGCTTTGCGCTGTGAGAAAGCCATAATAACCTGACTAAATTTTAAAAATAACAAAGCTTTATTATGACTTTTGTGTAATGGTAAAAGTAATGAAACATTATTTTGATCTTTGTATAAGAAAAACAGACCTAAAATCGTGACACCTATTCATTTTACTGCCTTCCTAGCTTCAAAGAATAAAACAGATTCTTCAAAAGCTAAAACTATTCATTTTCATAGGTCTGACAGAAATGTACGTCCCTTTGTCCTTTCCCACCTTCAAACTATTCGTTCTCAAAAGTCTTACATAAATGTAATCTTTTTATCGCCTCATTACGTGCATCGTCAAGCTCCTCTTCAAATAATAAAACAGATTTTTCAAGAAATAAAACTATACATTCCCATAGGTCTGACCGAAGGGTAAGTCCCTTTGTCCTTCCCTGCCCTTCTCACAAAGCTTCGTTTCAAATAATAAAACAGGTTCTTCAAAAGATGAAACTATTAATTTTCATAGGTTTGACCGAAATGTAAGTCCTTAAGTCCTTCCCTGCCTTCCTCAACAACCCTAGCTTCAAAGAATAAAATATATTCTTCAAAAGCTAAAACTATTCATTTTCTTAGGTATTACAGAAATGTAAATTCCTATGTCCTTCCCTGCTTTCCTCATCAAGTTTTGCCTCTTATAATAAAACATATTCTTCAAAAGCTAAAACTATTCATTCCAATAGGTTTGACCGAAGTGTAAGTCCCTTTGTCCTTCCCTGCCTTCCTCACAAAGCTTCGCTTCAAAGAATAAAACAGGTTCTTCAAAAGCTAAAACTATTTATTTTCATAGGTCTGACCGAAATGTAAGTCCTTTTGTCCTTCCCTGCCTTCCTCATCAAGCTTAGCTTCAAAGAATAAAATAGATTTTGTAAAAGCTAAAACTATTCATTTTCATAGGTTCGACCGAAATGTAAGTCCCTATGTCCTTCTCTACCTACCTTATCAAGCATTGCCTCAAAGAATAAAAGAGATTCTTCAAACGCTAAAACTATTCATTCCCATAGATCTGACCAAAATGTAAGTCCCTATGTCCTCCCCTGCCTTCCTCATCAAGCTTCGCTTCAAAGAATAAAACAGATTCTTCAAAAGCTAAAACTATTCATTTTCATAGGTATGACCAAAATGTGAGTCCCTATGTACTTTCCTGCCTTCCTTATCAATATTAGCTTCAAAGAATTAAACAGATTCTTCAAAAGATAAATATATTCATTTTCATAGGTCTGACCGAAAAGTAATTCCCTATGTCCTTTTCTGCCTTCCTCGTTAAGCTTTTGTTCAAATAATAAAACAGATTCTTCAAAAGCTGTCACTATCTATTTTCATATATGTGACCCAAATGTAAGTCTCTATGCCCTTTTCTGTCTCACTCAGGCAGCCTATCTTACAAGATTAAAATCTGTTTTTGAACAGCTAAATCCATACATTTTTGTAGGTCATGCCAATAAGTCTTTTTACAATGCACGACCTTTTTAGCTTAGCTTAGCTTACAAGTTTGAAACAGATTCTTAAAAAGTTAAAACCATTTATTTTTTTAGGTCTGACAGAAAAATAAGTCCCTATGTCCTGCTCTGTCCTCCTAGTTAGTCTTCGCATTCAAGATTGAAACAGATTTTTCAACATCTCATATCATTATGGAACGTGTGACTAATCTGTCCATATATCTTTTCCTGCGTGTCTCGTTAATCTTAACTTCAAAGAATAAAACTATTTCTTCAAAAGCTATAACTATTTATTTTCATAGGTCTGACCAAAATGTAAGTCCCTACGTTCTTCCCTGCCTTCCTGATAAAGCTTAGCTTCAAAGAATAAAATAGATTCTTTAAAAGCTAAAACTATTCATTTTCATAGGTCTGACCGAAATGTAACTCCCTATGTCCTTCCCTGCCTTCCTCATCAAGCTTCGCTTCAAAGAATATAGTAACCGAATCTCTAAAAAACGGAATTTTAACATCAATAGATACATCAAGAGAATTAGCTTATTATGCTGATTCCAAATATATAAGATTATTTAGTTTAACCCATCAAAATCTACGAGCCTGAGAAAATCTGCCCGATGTTCGAAAAAAGGGGAAGTACTTCCAAACAATCAAGGAATCTGCATCAAAATCACACCAAAAGATTCAAAGCATCAGAGAACCCTACTGTAGAGCTTTCAAGCTCCTATCTGCAAAAATGTGGAATTTTTTATTTTTTTTTCCCAGAAGAAAGATCACGGATGCGTGTTTATTCATTTTTTTCCCCAGGGGTGATCGTATCGAGCCAATAGTCCTAGAATGTCGAGAGAGTGCTCATTCTAACTGAAATTAAAAGTTCTAGTGCTTTTTTTCAAGTGATCAAAAATATTGCAGAGTAACTAATCCCCTCCCACGCCCATTCTTCCCAAAATTGTCCGATCAGAATTTTGAGATTGCTATTTTGTTCAACATAGTTGAAAAGTCCAGTAAATATTCCTTTAGGGATAAGAAGACTCCCCCCCCACAACCCCTGCAAAAAGGACTGTACGTCATGAAATTTGTCCAATGTTTACGTTACAATATTTACTTATACATAGTATACATAGTTATAACATTACGTATACATAGGCATTTTGCACGTCACATAGACAAACTGCACGGTTTTGTAGTCGTTCTTGGAAAAATCCCGTAGTCAATCAGAGGTACTTCAGACGGGAAAGCCTTGTGATGTACACCTAAACTAGTCAGGTCCACAGCCACCCACAGCCACCCAGCCAATAAAAACATTTTGGCTTGTGAGTAATTACTCGTACTTCTTTTTCTAGCCTGTTATCTCTGAGTATTTCCAACGTAGGGCAACTCTTCTACAGTTCCCACTAATTTCATATTTTCCAGTTATTTTTTTTTTAACCTCTATCTTGCCCTGCTATGATAGCTCAAGCCCCCAAAACGGGAAAAAAGAATAAATACAAGTGTAAAAGTAAATCCTAGAGGATATTCTACACCAGATAAGTAGTAAGTATCTATTGAATTTGCTTAAAACTAATTCTTCAAAAGCTATAACTATTCATTTTCATAGGTCTGACCGAAATGTAAATCCCTACGTTCTTCCCTACTTTCCTCATAAAGCTTAGCTTCAAAGAATAAAACAGATTCTTCAAAAGCTAAAACTATTCATTTTCGTAGGTCTGACCGAAATATTAGTCCCTATGTCCTTCCCTGCCTTCTTCATCAGTCTTTGCTTCAAAGAATAAAAAAGATTCTTCAAAAGCTAAAACTATTCATTTTCATAGGTCTGACAGAAATGCAAGTCCCTATGTCCTGTCCTGCCTTCCTCATCAAGCTTCCCATCAAATTATCAAATAGTTTTCTTAAAAAGCTAAAACTATTCATTTTCGTAGGTGTGAGCGAAATGTCCCTATGTCCATCCCTGCCTTCCTCATTAAGCTTCGCTTCAAAGAATAAAAAAGATTCTAAAAAAGCTAAAACTATTCATTTTTATAGGTCTGACCTAAATGCAAGTCTCTTTGTCCTTCCCTGCATTCCTCATTAAGCTTAGCTTCAAAGAATAAAACAGATTCTTCAAAAGCTAACACTATTCATTTTCATAGGTCTGACCGAAATGTAAGTCCGCAGGTCCTTCCCTGCCATCCTCGTCAAGCTTCGCTTCAAAAAATAAAACTAATTCTTCAAAAGCTATAACTGTTCATTTTCATAGGTCTGACCGAAATGTAAGTCCCTACGTTCTTCCCTGCCTTCCCCATAAAGCTTAGCTTCAAAGAATAAAACAGATTCTTCAAAAGCTAAAACTATTTATTTTCATAGGTCTGACCGAAATGTAAGTCCCTATGTCCTTCCCTGCCTTCCTCATCAAGCTTAGCTTCAAAGAATAAAACAGATTCTTCAAAAGCTAAAACTATTCATTTTTCAATGTCTGACCGACATGTAAGTCCCTATGTCCTTCCCTGCCTTCCTCATCAAGCTTAGCTTCAAAAAATAAAACAGATTTTTCAAAAGCTAAAACTATTCATTTTCATAGGTCTGACCGAAATGTAAATCCCCAAGTCCTTCCCTTCTTATTATGACTTTTGGGTAATGGTAAAAATAATGAAGCATTATTTTGATCATTGTTTAAGAAAAACAGACCTAAAATTGTGAAAGCTATTCATTATACTGCCTTCCTAGCTTCAAAGAATAAAACAGATTCTTCAAAAGCTAAAACTATTCATTTTCATAGGTCAGACCGAAATTTAAGTCCCTATGTCCTTCCCTGCCTTCCTCATCAAGCTTAGCTTCAAAGAATAAAACAGATTCTTCAAAAGCTAAGACGATTCATTTTCATAACTTCCTTATCAAGCTTCGCATCAAAGAATAAAACAGATTCTTGAAAAGCTAATACTATTCATTTTCATAGGTCTGACCGAAATACAAGTTCCTATGTCCTTCCCTGCCTTCCTCATCAAGCTTCGCTTCAAAGAATAAAACAGATTCTTCAAAAGCTAAAACTATTCATTTTCATAGGTCTGACCGAAATGTAAGTCCCTATGTCCTTCCCTGCCTTCCTCATCAAGCTTAGCGCTGTGAGAAAGCCAAAATAACCTGACTAAATTGTAAAAATAGCAAATCTTTATTATGACTTTTGTGTAATGGTAAAAGTAATGAAGTTGTGAGAATGTGGGAAAGCCATCATAACCTGACTAAATTGTAAAAATAGCAAAGTATGACTTTTGAGTAATTATAAAGGTAACAAAGTATTAATTTTCTTTGTGTAAAGAGAACAAACAACATTATATTTGAATAAGAATACCATTGGTCAGTTTAGGGCCATAAATGCAAATACCGCACCGCCGTTTTAAACTCGAGGGGTTAGCGACAAGAAATATTACGCGATATGTATCACATGACAAAACAGGGTTTTTTCTTGAAGAAAAAACAATTATTAGGATTAAATCAAAACTGGTCTCTGGCCAATGAGCGAAAAGAAAAACAAAATAAGACAAAACTTGAAATAGGGATTTAGGGACGAAAAAGAGGGTAGTCTTTTTTGCACCAAACAAGGAGTAAGTGCTTTTACTTTGTAATTACGAAAAGCCGCCGCTGTCTGTCTGAATTCCCTTTGGAGATAAAAGTTTATAGATAAAAGTTAAAATATCCCAGAAATTTAAGCTTTGAATAACTGAGGGTTCAAAGAGGGAAGGCACCTTAACCAAGAAGAGAACGCTAGGAGAGCCATTTGTGCTTCCCCTTTTCAGGCCAGAGTTCCTTGGGACTTAGGTTTACTTTATCAAGACCTTGTATACGAAGATTGTAATTATCGGACAGTAACATGACGTGCCCCCCCCCTTGTTCCATCTTCAGCCACTTAGGCGGAGAGGAGCACCATTACCTATTAAATAATTCTTTCATTTAGTTAAACCCGTACTACATGTTGATAAAAAGGTTACCTTTATGTTTATCCAGGTAGGTTAGGGAAAAAAGGGAACAATATTATAGACTGAAGAATTTCCAAACCTTTATGTCCAGATATTTTCAATTAAGAGTTTTTCCCTGCTAAAGTTAAAGCTTAATAAAGGTCCAAGGAATACACAGCCCTTTTCAAGAAATAATAAGAAGATCTCTTGGTTTGGGCCAATTAAAATTGAATTAAAAGCAAGTACGGTTATTCTTAGCTTAGCTCAACAATAGTTTGAACTAAAGGATTTTAATAACCCAGAACTCAAGCCTTGACTAGCTATTCAAGTATAACTTTTTAAGTAGAAACATTCGATAGCCTAGGATTAACTTAATCTTTTTCTTTTCGGTAAACATTGGTGGATTGAACAAGTAGATCATTAGACCTTAGACCTAGAAGAGGTTTGCAAATATTCAACATAATCAGAATTAGAATATTTTTCTTTTTATCTTCTTTCGTAATAAAAATCAGTTGTCAGCGAATTCTGAGTACCGATTTCTTACCCAAGCCTCAGTTTGTAACACGCTACCAAATTTATTAGCCCTGTTAGTAGGGGCAACCTTACAACTGGTAGCAGCGGTACTCAGGTTTGGTACAACTGGTCGCAGCGGTACTCAAGTTCGGTGCAACTTTCGTTTAAGTGAGGGAGGATTAATTAAATTTATAAAATTTGGTAAAATTTAGTCCTCTGTTCCTCACAAGAAAGTGTATGTTCAGTTTTCCAAACCTATCCAAGACAGAATAGTTTGAAAAAATGTTCATTAAAGAAAATTTAACCTTAAAGGGAAGCTCAGACAGCCTTTTATCTTTTATCTTCCTAAGATTCTTTCTTTCTTCTCCTTTACTTTCTCTTTGCTACAAGTTCTCGTATCCGAATCGTCTATAATTTACTTAAATAGGGTCATAGGTTAATCATCCTCAAGAGTGTGTAATTATAATACTAAACTTGAGGGTAAATTTAAATCAAGGTACTGAGAAAATTCTCATACAATTTATAAGTAGACCCATTTTAGCGACTTGAAGCACTATAAGAGATCAAAAGGTTCCCGACACTACGAATCGAAAAGAATAGATCCATCATGAGTTCAAATGAAAACAAAATTAAAGAATTAGAAATTGCACTACGACAAGCGCAAGAGGAGAGAAAAACAGTAGAAGAAATCACACAAGCTAGAATAAACGCTCTACAAGAGCAATATGGAGACGCCCCAGTCACGAGCAGGCTTCAAACCCTATTTGTGGAGCAAGCGCCTCCCATCTCGTTACTAAAATATCCAAATGAAATCCATTCATGGATTATCACACTTAAACAAATACAAAGCAGTTTAGGGAAAGATGATATTGCTATGATAAATCAAGCTATCTGTTATACAAGAGGAGAGATAAAAAGATTCGCAACAAGTTTAGATATTCCCAAAATAAGAGATTTAGACCATTTAGAAAAACTACTAAAAGAAGCCTTTTTACATGAAAAACTAGCCGCACAAAAACTACATGAGCTGCTCTCTGAAAGACAAAAGCCATCTGAGTTAGTACACCAATTTTACTCCCGGATCCGGGGAAAGGCAATAGATTATGCAAAAACTTTTCCTGGTATAAGAGCAAATGACATTACGATGAGAATTTTTAAAGGTGGCATGTTCCCTTCCATTGGAAGAAGAGTATTAGAACAATCTAAGGCCTCGGACGACCAAGATGAAATATTAACACTTGCAAAAAGATTCGAAGCAATAGATTTAATATATAGGGACTCCCCAGATATGTCCTTGGGAGCAGCGGTAGTAGACTCAAGAGACAGGAATTCCGCTAAAGAACCTGGAGTTAACCACAGAGTAAAATATAAAAACAAGGGCAAATATAACTATGAAAAAAGAAAATGTTTTAATTGTGGGAGACTGGGAAACATGAAAGTGGATTGCAAAATCCCAAAGTGTACAAATTGTGGGAAACCCAGACATTACCGGAAAGATTGTTGGCAAAGTCTAGCATGTATAAGGTGCCAAGAATTCGGGCATAGTGCAGACAAATGTATGGCACCAAATCCTATTGAAAAAAAAACTAATCAGAGAGGACTTAAAGGAGGTACGTCCCAACTCTGAAAATAAAATCACAAAACCTCCTTCTAACAAAAATGAAAATATTTGCTTTAATGCGTTACAGGAAAATGAAATTAAACCAAGTTCTTCTCCATTTATATAGACAGTTGAAATAACCCACCAACATTTAGTGAAACCTTTTATAGATAGCAGATGTCAAAAAAGCTTGTTAAAAGATAAACCATTTCAAAAATTTTCAATAGCTGTTCGTAGACAACTCAAAATGTCCAATTAAAATGTAGAATTTTTAAGCGGAAAGACTTTACCGCTAATAAAAGAGATAAATGTAGCATTTTGCATTACAGATGAGGCAAAACAGAATGAAAGATTATTTTGGAAATTTTTAGTCGTCCCAGACTTGAAATTTGACGTAATTATAGGATATGATATTTTAAACAAACTTGATTGTACGTTAAATTTAAAATATAATAAAATTTCTTTAGGAAATACAAGTACGGAGGAAATAAATTCCCTTGCGTTTTTCACGGAAGAAATTTCGGGAAGGGGATTGACATATATAGCGAAACAGGTCTGTATTCAGGCCAATTTTTTCAAAATCATTAAGGCCAAATTGTCGAATCACTCAGCATCCTTTGAAGCTCACGGCGACACTATAATGTTTACCCCGAATATTCAGACACAATTACACATAGCTCCGTCGCTGCGTGAAACTTATAACAATGCAATAAAAATAGTTTATTTTAATACGAGCGATGAACCTCTAAACTTACTATGAGGCAAAACCTTCGGTTCATATAAGGCTATAAACAATTAATATTTAACGGATGTGACTCTCTTCGCAGCAGGAGTAATAGAAAATAGAGAAGGATCCCTCTCTATAGAGGAGAATAAAATAGGATAGGAAGACAGCAAATTTTTAAAGAGAATTAAAACGGGTCCATTAAGTTCAGAAAGAAAACAAATAGTAGAGACAGTCTTATTAAAATTGAAACAAACCTTCGCAACTGGACCTTATGATGTAGGGCAAAATGACCTCCCAGGATATAAGGTAAAACTAGACCCAGACATACCTATTAAGTGTGTCAAACAATTCCCTTTACCATTTTTAATGACAGAATGCTTACAAAAACAAATAAACGAAATGGAGAGTAGGAATAATTGTAATAAGACGTTCTGAATATACAGCTCCAATATTTTGCATAGGAAAACGAGGAAAGGATGGGAAAATTCCACCAAAAAACTTGTGAGATGAAAGTAATAGTCGGTTCCTCATAGATTTAAGAGCAATAAGTAAGGCGATAAAAGACTCACAGTGGGGTATTCGAAGAATTTTAGAGGTCATCTCTGATCTATCTAATAAAACCAAATTCATTTCAATAATTGATATTAGAAATGGATTTAGTCACTGTAACTTAGCTGAAGATAGCCAAAAATATTTTAGTTTTTCGATTAAGGGAATCTCTCATGTATTTAAGCACGTACCACAAGGGTCAGTTGTGTCACCTCGTGCTTTTGTTGAATTTTTAAATCAGGTTTAAGGACCCGAATTTTCTTCATTTTTGTCAAGTTATGTAGATGACTTGACAATACATACGTCAGGGAACTTTGAAGAACATTTGAAACATATTGAACTAACTTTAAAACAAGCTATAAAATTTAATCTAAGGTTTAATATTGATAAATCTCAATTTTTTTGGAAGAATGTGACTTGTTAGGGTTTCGAGTCTCCACAAAAGGAGTGAAACCACAAGCAAAAAAATTAAAAACTATAATGAAATTGGAACCACCAAGTGACGTCACAGGAATTAGGTCATTCCTAGTCTTAACATGTTATTAGAGGGGATTCTATCATAATTACGCAAAATTAGCCAAACCTTTAATTCGACTAACTAGAAAAAGCTTTCCCTTTATTTTCAGCCCAGAACAAAGCGTAGCCTTTGAAAAATTATAAACAGAATTATTAAATCCAAATAGAATCTTCTTAGAATTTCCTGATAAGGGAAAGGAATTATACCTTGTCATGGGTACCCTGAAAAAAAGTATTGCTTCAATTTTAATGTAACACTGTAATACGACTGATAGATTCCCAATAGTAGTAACATATTCAAAGGTTCTTAGCGGCAAAACCTCTAGGACCGATAACTACAACAGGAAACTTTTGCCTTAGTACAAACTCTAAAGCACTTCCAAAAAGGGTATTTATGGGCCACGAGAACTCATATATTTGTAGACTGTGCAGCACTAACATATCTTAAAAGATCAAAGGATCTTCACTCAAAATTAAATAGTATTGCGGTTCTATTAGACAACGATTTGTATACATATCACCACATTAGCACTAGCAGGAACCCTGCAGACTATTTGAGTCTCCCTAGCTCACAATTTGTTAAGGAAAATAGGTCAATTAATCTTGATGAGTTAGAAGTAGAATATTTAGCCCTATTAGGAGACGAGGATCCGATTGATTTTTTTGGAATAGGTAAAGAAGAGATGAGGGGATTTCAACTAAAAGACCCTGAAATTAAGGTGGCAATCGATGAAATAATAAAATTAGAAAATACACTCTTAGGTTTAAAATCTCCCCAGGATACAGATAAAAATAATGAAAAGTCTAAAGAGGGTAGAAACGAACAGACTGGTTTGACCAAGCCCTGTGAGGGATGTGAGTCAAATACGGGTAGCTCAAACATTCCCGGAGCTATCAAACCATCGATAGTGGATGAATTCAGTAGTGATACTGAAAAGGAGTTTCCTTCTATAAGAAGGAACAAGCCTGGGTACAGGGATAGATGCCTAACCTCTGGGTCTATCCATGGCAAACTGAAAGAGGTAAAAGTAAAGGACAGTACGCATGCGTGTGTTACTGACAGCAGGTCAATTTTAGAGGGGAGTGAAATTGAATCCTGTAAAGGACAATTTCTGACGGCGGAACTTGCTAAGACCAGAACTACTATGGGAGTTACTGGCATTATGGATAATCGGGCCGAATCCCAAACATCCAGGGATTCAGACTCGGAGAGGGACGAACAGTTATGGATACGACAAGCTCGTGCGGTGGAGCTTGCGAACACTAGGACTATAGAAAGGGTCACTAGCATAGATAATTGGGCTGGATTTGGAATACCCGCAGACCTAGGCACCAAAAGGGCTAAGCCGCAGGAAGAATTTCCAAAATTTGACGTTTCGGGCAGAGCTCAAATTAAGAACAGACCAGAAACTTCAAATTTGGGGGAAGGGAATCCTTTTGTTGAAATGTTGAAATGGTTAAGAGATCTTCAGTTGATCCTAGTCGAAGGAATATTGTACGCAATAGACGACTCAGAAAAAAGGAAACAGATGCATCAATTTAAAATCATCCTACCAAAAAGACTAATCAGAGGAATTATTAATCTTATGCATACGAGCCTTTTCCTAGGAGCGCACATGGGGACGGTAAAAACTTTGAATAAGTTAAAACAAAGTTGTGTTTTTGAAAATATGTACTGCCAAGTTGAGGAGGCGATAAAGAATAGTGATCTATGTTTAAGGAGGAATAAAGTTAGCAATATATATCCTAAATTAAGAGAAAGTATTTTCCCCGACCAACCATTTCATATCTGGTCAATGGATACCACGGGAAAACTACAACTTTGCACTAACGGTGACCAGTATATAATTATTGCAGTAGAGCATTTCACTAACTACACAGTCTTAGCACCAGCCAAAGACCTCAGGTCAAAATCAGTGATGGAATTTATAATAAATGAAATCAAATCCCATTTTGTAAATATGGATTTCCCACTGTCTGATAATGCCACATGCTTTACAAGTAAAACCTTTAATGAAATGGCCAAAGAGTTAGGATTCAAAATTATACATTCATCGCCAAGAAACCCCCAATATAATGAATTAGTAGAAAACAGATTAAAATATGTAAAAAGAATACTAACTCACTACCACGATGAGATACATAGAGGAAATTGGAGGGAATTCTTACCATTCATACAATTAGTATTAAACACTAGTATAGATGCTAGCAGAAAATATACACCCTTTTTTCTACTACATGGTTTCGAACCGAAATCAGAATTTGACAACATTGTTTCTAATCCAAGGGAGGGGTTCTGTTCAGAAGATGAATGGGTATCTAATGTCTTTCAAGAGGTATTTGTCAGCCGACAAATATGTATGAATGAATTAAAAAGGGCCCAGACAGGCCAAGCGGCACAGTACAACAAAAAAATATTAGAAATTAAAGTCTTCACTGATAATTTAGTGTATGTCATCCAAGAAAGTTCATCCAAAAGTTATTCATATAAGGGACCTTATCTAGTGTTATTGGAATTATTTAAAAACGTCTTTTTGCTAAAGGAGTTAAAAACTGGTAAACGAAGGCTATTAAATATAAGGCAACTTAAAAAGATAAACGACCACGAAAGTTTTTAGCCATGAACCCCAAGATTTCACAACAAAGGTCAAAGGTAGATGACAAGCCCTTAGATCCTATACCAGACGAAATTAAAGTGGAACAAATAACTAAAACACAGATAGAGGAAGACATACCCCATAAATGAAAACAATTTGGAAAGTGTGAACCAACCTTACATTACGACTTCGAGTGAGGGGAAGGGTTTTGGTAACGCAGGAACAGACACAGAATTGAGATTACCAGAGCCTCTATTACAGTCCATGGACGAAATAACCAGTGAGGAAATAAATGACAATGTGGAAGGAAATACTTCTGTGCAAACAGTTGATAATTACAAACAAGGAAGATTTATCCATGAAAGAAAGGCTAAATCAAAACCACTAAATTATAAAGATCCTATTTTAAAGAATTTTTTCGGTGGAAAAATAGCAAAACCTTAATAAATAACAAACATACCTTATTATAAATTTAAACTTTCAAAAAGCTGCTCCAAACCAGTATCCTCTGGAGAAAAACAAAACCCTTCAAAATCAACAACCTGAACAGAGTATAATTTAGTTTATTTTTTCGCTAGATCGGTATGACAGTGTTCGAGGGTAACTAATGAAATTCCAACGAGGACCAAAACCATACACCGATGATTAATAGGGCGATGTTCACAGGATGAAATGTTCCAAATCCTTAAATTGTCGGTTAGGTCCAAGGAAACACTATGATGTGTGTGTAAAGTAATCTTCCCGTCACTTGTTAAAAAGACAATACACTCTAAACTAGACATAACATAAGCAAATAACTGTAAAATAAGAGGAGGGAAGCGTGGATATAAGCAAAGATCTCCTTTATCAAGATCTGCAACACTAAGAACAGAATATTTAAGTATATCTGAACTAAAATCATTATGAAAATGCAAGCGTCTATCACAAAATGAAAGCCTCATACCACAAGGGATATAATCTGGGTAGGGCTTAATAACTATATCAAAACACTGAGAGTAAGGAGGACAAATTTCACAAGTATGAGCGTACCATAAAATAAGACATTTAACTTTCTCACTGCAAATAGTGTCATGAGTGTGTAAAATTAAATAACCTTCCATAGTTTTAAATAAAATACACTTGTGGCCTGCCATATTAAAAGGTAACTAAAGGACATAAAACCATTTCAGCAGAATGGTTGGAACCCTGTTTGTTTGGCTGACCCTGTTTACAAGAGGGATATTGCGTAAGGAAACATAAATACACAGCCAAAAAGTTTTCAAGGAGATTGGTAAGATCTTCCCAGTTAAAGGAATACATTAGGTGACATGCTATGTTAATAAGGAAAGCCTCAGATCTGATTTAGATGGCCAGAATTTTATAATTTGAAATATCGAAAATATTAAAATTATGGAACAAATAGTCAATAAAGACTTAGAAAAGGGAAAAAAGAATTTCACAGAACTCAGAGAAATACATTACCTGAAGGGATATGTGATAGATAAGTGTAAACTATTAAACTTAGAATTAAGTGAAGGAAATAGAATTCTAAAAATACCAGAATCTTTTAATGACATATAAAAAAAAACGAAACAAACGAAGTCTTTTACCATTTTTGGGAAAAACAATAAGATGAGTCATAGGAATAGCAATGTAAAAAATGTAGAAAACATTTTTCATCAGGTAAATTATTTAACAGAAAAAAAGGAAAGGTTACTACACATGTCGGACAGATCTATGTCGTTAGTAAGTGACCTCGACAGAGAATTCAGAATGAAAAGGAACAAAAGCTTAGAAATTTTGGGAAGGACCTCCAAGAGAATTATCGAGTATATATCAAAGGAAATTAATGAGATAAATTTCCTAAAATTACAGATAAACAAAGAAATGACAAAAAGTTCAATCAAAATAAAAAGCTAGTAAAGAAAATAGAAACAGTAATCTTTTCTATTCTTCAAGCAGAAAATAAAAGTTTCCCATTCATTGTCACAGATCCGGCAGACATGCTTAGGACAATATTCGAAATTGAAAATTCATAGTCTTTCTGTTCTTCCTATACACCTAACCTAACCTGAAAAAAAAGCTAAATCAAAACCACTAAATTATAAAGATCCTAGTTTAAAGGATTTTCTCGGCGAAAAATAGCAAAACCTTAATATTCACTACCAATAGGCTATAGAATATCGGTTAATTATAGGCGTTACGGCTTACTGGAACTTTATAAATCGACTAGCTGCAATGTGGCGACACAACAATTGAAATTGTTAGTTATTTGTGATTTCTCAATATCAAATAAAAAAGATGGGTTCAGAATGTTCGAAATGTTCAGCATTCCGTTCCCAGTGCCAAACACTTCATATTTCTTCCAAATAGAAAACGAGTTGAAATTTTTTGGGTTGAGTAAAGATCAAACGAGATATTTCTTAGAAGATGACAATATAGAAAAAGAATGTAACTTAAAGGGTATACCACAATTGTGGAACCACCAATTTCTTATTAGAAGCACACAATTGAACTCCTGCAGTTTAGCAAACTATATAGAAAATAATGCATTAATTGATAAAGAGTGTCAAACCAAAATTATAAAGGAAAATAAAATTTTAATCCAAAGAATCGGAAGGGAAAGGTATATAATCACATCTGCTTTCAAAGAAGAAATAAGAATACATTTCGAATGTAAAACAGAAAAAAACAGTAAATTCACATATATAAAAGGCAGCTCAATAGTGAAATTGCCAGGAAGAATATTCTCTAACTGCAGAGATGTTAAAGATCAACAGTATGTAAAGGGGACAGATTACAAAGGAAATGGCACCTTTAAACATATCGATTATTGACCTAGAAGGAAACCTCTCCATAGCTGGTATAAAAAACGAATGAGGCAAAGAATTTGAAGATTTAATCTCTTTGTTTTTCCAGAACAACTCCAAGACGCAGATTGGCATAGCTGATCTAAGAAAAATGCACATTTCCTTAAAGGACGAAAAAGGAAGGAAAACGGCTAGCTATTTGACATTTTTTCTCAATACCTTTAATCTATGTCTATCTTTATTAGGACTAGTATCTATAGGAATAATATTCAAAACATTGAGAAAATGATGGTTAGACTATAGGAAACAAAAGTCTCAATGATTTCACGTAAACGTAGAACAAGAAGAAATTGAACTAAATTGATTCTTAGCAAAGTTATGGTTTCATTAAGAAAAAATAACTGTACTAAGAATTTTAAGTGTGGGAGGTTGTGAGAATGTGGGAAAACCTGACTAAATTGTAAAAATAGCAAAGTATGACTTTTGAGTAATTATAAAGGTAACGAAGTATTAATTTTCTTTGTGTAAAGAGAACAAACAACATTACATTTGAATAAGAATACCCTTGATCCGTTTAGGGCCATAAATGCAAATACCGCACCGCCGTTTTAAACTCGAGGGGTCAAAAACAAGAAATATTACGCGATATGTATCACATGACAAAACAGGGTTTTAATGGAAACTAACTTTGAACAAAGAACTATTATTAGGATTACATCAAAACTGGTCTCTGGCCAATGAGAGAAAAGAAGAACAAAATAAGACAAAACTTAAAATAGGGATTCGGGGCCGGAAAAGTGGTAGTCCTTTTTTTGATCAAACAAGGAGTAAGTGTTTTTACTTTGTAATTACGATAGGCTACCACTGTCTGTCTGAATTCCCGTTTGACACAAAATTTTGAAGATAAAATTAAAATAAGAAGAAAACCTCTAAAGATTTCTGTCATTTGGAGATAACTTTAATATGTATATGGGAGAAAATAATAACAACTAGTGCTAAAATATACATTTACTATAAAGTTGGTGATTTTGGGTTTATAGTTCAGTAGTATTTCCACTTAGACAAGGCTTGAGATTTGGACAAAACAGCATTTTAAGGATAAAATAAGCTAAATTAAATTTCTTCCCAGAAATTTAAGCTTTGAATAACTGAGGGTTCAAAGAGGGAAGGAACCTTAACCAGGAAGAGAACGCTAGGAGAGCCATTTGCGCTTCCTCTTTTCAGCCTAGAGTTCCTTGGTACATAGCTTGACTTTATAAAGACCTTATATCCAAAAATTGGAATTTTCGGACACTAAACTTCCTTGCCCCCCCCCCTTTGTGCAATCTTCAGACGTTTATACGAAGAGGAACGTCGTTCCCTTTTTAATCATTCTTTCATTTCGTTAAACCCGTACTGCATGTTTATACAAAGCGGCCTTAATGTTTATACAGGTAGGTTAGGGAAAAAGGGAACAATATTGTCGACTTAGGAATTTCCAAACCTTTATATCTAGATATTTTCAATTAGGACTTTTTTCCTGCTAAAGTTAAAGCTTAATAAAGGTCCAAGGAATACACAGTCCTTTTCAAGAAATAATAAGAAGATCTCTTGGTTTGGGTTAATGAAAATTGAATCAAAAGCAATTACGGTTATTCTTAGCTTAGCTCAACAAAAGTTTGAACTAAAGGATTTTAATAACCCAGAACTCAAGCCTTGACTAGCTATTCAAGTGTAACTTTTTAAGCAGAAACATTCGATAGCCTAGGATTAACTTAATCTTTTTCTTTTCGGTAAACATTGGCGGATTGAACAAGTAGATCATTAGACCTTAGACCTAGAAGAGGTTTAGAAATATTCAACATAATCAGAATTAGAATATTTTTTCTTTTTATCTTCTTTTGTAATAAAAATCAGTTGTCACTGAATTCTGAGTACCGATTTCTTACCCAAGCCTCAGTTTGTAACACGCTACCAAATTTGTTAGCCCTGTTAGTAGGGGAACCTTACAAAGCATTATTTTGATCTTTGAGTAAGAAAAAAAGACCTAAAATAGTGAAAACTATTCATTTTACTGCCTTCCTAGCTTCAAAAGAATAAAACAAATTCTTCAAAAGCTAAAACTATTCATTTTCATAGGTCTGACCGAAATGTAAGTCCCTTTTCGCTTCAAAGAATAAAATAGGTTCTTCAAAAGCTGAAAATATTTATTTTCATAGGTCTGACCGAAATGTAATTTCTTGTGTCTTTCCCTGCCTTCCTCATCAAGCTTAGCTTCAAAGAATAAAATAGATTCTTCAAAAGCTAAAACTATACATTTTCAAAGGTCTGACCGAAATGTAAGTCCTTATGTCCTCCCCTGCCTTCCTCATCAATATTAGCTTCAAAGAATAAAACAGATTCTTCAACAGCTAAAACTATTCATTTTCATAGGTATGACCAAAATGTAAGTCCCTATGTCCTTCCCTGCCTTCCTCATCATCCTTCGCTTCAAAGAATAGAACAGATTCTTCAAAAGCTAAAACTATTTATTTTCTGGGTCTGACCGAAATGTAAGTCTCTGTGTCCTATCCTGCTTTCCTCGTCAAGCTTAGCTTCAAAGAGTAAAACGTATTCTTCAAAAGATAAGACAATTGATTTTCATAGGTCTGACCGAAATGTAAGTCCCTATGTCCTTCGCTGCCTTCCTCATCAAGCTTCGCTTCAAAGAATAAAAAAGATTTTTCAAAAGCTAAATCTATTCATTTTCATAGGTGTGAACGAAATGTAAGTCCCTATGTCCTTTCCTGCGTTCCTCATCAAGCTTAACTCCAAAGATTATAAAAGATTCTACGAAAGCTTAAACTATTTATTTTCATAGGTCTAACCGAAATGTAAGTCCCTATATCCTTCACTGCCTTCCTCATCAAGCTTATCTTCAAACAATAAAACAGATTCTTCAAAAGCTAAAACTATTCATTTTCATAGGTCTGACCGAAATGTAAGTCCCTATTTCCTTCCCTGCCTTCCTCATCAAGCTTAACTTCAAAGAATATAACAGATTCTACAAAAGCTAAAACTATTTATTTTCATAGGTCTGACTGAAATGTAAGTCCCTATGTCCCTCTCTGCCTTCCTCATCCAGCTTAACTTCAAAGAATTAAACAGATTCTTCAAAAGCCAAAACTATTAATTTTCATAGGTCTGACCGAAATGTAAGTCCCTGTGTCCTTCCCTGCCATCCTCATCAAGCTTAACTATTCATAGGTCTGACCGAAATGTAAGTCCCTATGTCCTTTCCTGCCTTCCTGATCAAGCTTAGCTTCAAAGAATAAAATAGATTCTTCAAAAGCTAAAACTATTCATTTTCATAGGTCTGACCGAAATATAAGTCCCTATGCTCTTTTCTGCTTTCCTCATCAAGCTTCGATTCAAAGAATAAATCAGATTCTTAAAAAGCTAAAACTATTCATTTTCCTTGGTCTGACCGAAATGTAAGTCTCTTTGTCCATTCCGGCCTTTCCAATTAAGCTTATCATCAAAGAATAAAATAGATTCTTCAAAAGCTAAAACTATTCATTTTCATAGGTCTGACCGAAACGTAAGTCCCAATGTCCTTCCCTACCTTTGAAGCTTCAATTCAAAGAATAAAACAGATTCTTCAAACGTTAAAACTATTCATTTTCATAGGTCTTACCGAAATGTAAGTCCCTATGCCCGTCCCTGCCTTCTTCATTAAGCTTAGCTTCAAAAATAATGTCCTTCCCTGCCTTCCTCATCAAGTGTCGCTTCAAAGAATAAAACGTATTCTTCAAAAGCTAAAACTATTCTTTTTCATAGGTATGACCAAAAGTCCCTATGTCCTTCCCTGCCTTCTTCATCAAGCTTACCTTCAAAGAATAAAACAGATTCTTCAAAATCTAAAACTATTCATTTTCATAGGTCAGACCGAAATGTAAATCCCTATGTCCTTTCCTAAATTCCTTATCAAGCTTCGCTTCAAAGAATAAAAAATATTCTCCAAAAGCTAAAACTATTCATTTTCAAAGGTCTGACAAAAATGTAAGTCCCTAGGTCCTTTTCTGCCTTTTTCATCAAGCTTAGCTTCAAAGAATAAAATAGATTTTTCAAAAGCTAAAACTATTCATTTTCATAGGTCTGACCGAAACGTAAGTCCCTTTGTCCTTCCCTACCTTTGAAGCTTCAATTCAAAGAATAAAACAGATTCTTCAAACGCTAAAAGTATTCATTTTCATAGGGTTGACCGAAATGTAAGTCCCTATGTCCTTCCCTGCCTTCCTCATCAAGCTTCGCTTCAAAAATAATGTCCTTCCCTGCCTTCCTCATCAAGTGTCGCTTCAAAGAATAAAACGTATTCTTCAAAAGCTAAAACTATTCTTTTTCATAGGTATGACCAAAAGTCCCTATGTCCTTCCCTGCCTTCTTCATCAAGCTTAGCTTCAAAGAATAAAACAGATTCTTCAAAATCTAAAACTATTCATTTTCATAGTTCAGACCGAAATGTAAATCCCTATGTCCTTTCCTAAATTCCTTATCAAGCTTCGCTTCAAAGAATAAAAAATATTCTCCAAAAGCTAAAACTATTCATTTTCAAAGGTCTGACGAAAATGTAAGTCCCTATGTCCTTCCCTGCCTTCCTCATCAAGCTTCGCTTCAAAGAATAAAACGTATTCTTCAAAAGCTAAAACTATTCTTTTTCATAGGTATGACCAAAATGTAAGTCCTTATGTCCTTTCCTGCCTTCCTTTATCAATATTAGCTTCAAAGTATAAAACAGATTCTTACAAAGATAAATCTATTCATTTTCATAGGTGTGACCGAAATGTAAGTCCCTATGTCCTTCTCTGCCTTCCTCATCAAGCTTAGCTTCAAAGAATAAAACAGATTCTTCAAAAGCTAAAACTATTCATTTTCATAGGTCTGACCAAAATGTAAGTCCCTATGTCCTTTCCTGCCTTCCTAGTCAAGCTTCGCTTCAAAGAGTAAAACTTATTCTTCAAAAGAAAAAATTTATTCATTTTCAAAGGTCTGACTGAAATGTAAGTCCTTATGTCCTTCCCTGCCTCCCTAATTAAACTTATCCTCAAAGAACTAAATAGAGTCTTCAAAATCTAAAACTATTCATTTTCGTAGGTCTGCCTGATCTGTATGTCCCTATGTCTTTTATTACATTCCTCATTTAGCCTAGCTTCAAAGGATTAAATAAATTATACAAAATCTAAAACTATTCATTTTCGTAGGTCTAACCGAAATGTTAGTCCATATGTCCTTCCCTGCCTTCCTCATCAAGCTTAGCTTCTAAGAATAAAACATATTCTTCAAAATCTAAAACTATTCATTTTCATAGGTCTTACCGAAATGTAAGTCCCTTCCCTGCTTTCCTCATCAAGCTTCGCTTCAAAGAATAAAAATGATTCTCCAAAAACTAAAACTATTCATTTTCATAGGTCTTACCGAAATGTAAGTCCCTATGTCCTTCCCTGCCCTCCTCATCAAGCTTAGCTTCAAAGAATTAAACAGATTCTTCAAAAGCTAAAACTATTCATTTTGATTGGTCTGACCGAGATGTAATTCCCTATGTCCATTCCCCAATTACATCTCTGACCGAGATGTCCTTCCCTGCCTTCCTAATCAAGCTTCGCTTAAAAGAATAAAACAGATTTTTCAAAAGAAAAAATTTATTCATTTTCGTTGGTCTGACTGAAATGTAAGTCCTTATGTCCTTCCCTGCCTTCCTCATCAAGCTTAGCTTCAGATAATAAAACGTATTATTCAAAAGATAAATATCTTTATTTTCATAGGTCTGACAAGAATACATGTTCTTAATTCCTCCCCTGCCTTCCTCATCAAGCTTAGCTTCAAATAATGAAATAGGTTCTACACAATTTAAAATTATAATTTTTTATAGGTCTGACCGGAATATTAGTCCATTTGTCATTCCCTGCCTTCCTCATTAGGATTATCCGCAAAGAATAAAACGGATTCTTCAAAAGTTAAAATTATTCATTTTCATAGTTCTGACCGAAATGTAAATCCCTGTGTCCTTTCCTAAATTCCTTATCAAGCTTCGCTTCAAAGAATAAAAAATATTCTCCAAAAGCTAAAACTATATAAGTCCCTATGTCCTTCCCTGCCTTCCTTATCAAGCTTAGCTACAAAGAATAAAACAGATTCTTCAAAAGAAAAAAATTATTCATTTTCAAAGGTCTGACTGAAATGTAAGTCCTTATGTCCTTCCCTGCCTTCCTCATCAAGCTTTACTTCAAAGATTAAAACAAATTCTTCAAAAGCTAAAACTATTCATTTTCATAGGTATGACTAAAATGTAAGTCCCTATGTCCTTCCCTGCCATCCTCATCAAGCTTAGCTTCAAAGAATAAAACAGATTCTTCAAAAGCTAAAACTATTCATTTTCATAGGTCTGACAAAAACGTAAGTCCCTATATTCTTCCCTACCTTTGAAGCTTCAATTCAAAGAATAAAACAGATTCTTCAAACGCTAAAAGTATTCATTAAAAAAAAAGTATTTTTTTTTTAATGAAAAAACGCTAAAAGTATTCAGGGTTGACCGAAATGTAAGTCCCTGTGTCCTTCCCTGCCTTCTTCATCAAGCTTCGCTTTAAAGAATAAAACGTATTCTTCAAAAGCTAAAATTATTCTTTTTCATAGGTATGACCAAAATGTAAGTCCTTATGTCCTTCCCTGCCTTCCTTTATCAATATTAGCTTCAAAGGATAAAACAGATTCTTACAAAGATAAATCTATTCATTTTCATAGGTGTGACCGAAATGTAAGTCCCTATGTCCTTCTCTGCCTTCCTCATCAAGCTTAGCTTCAAAGAATAAAACAGATTCTTCAAAAGCTAAAACTATTCATTTTCATAGGTCTGACCGAAACGTAAGTCCCTATATTCTTCCCTACCTTTGAAGCTTCAATTCAAAGAATAAAACAGATTCTTCAAACGCTAAAAGTATTCATTTTCATAGGGTTGACCGAAATGTAAGTCCCTATGTTCTTCCCTGCCTTCCTCATCAAGCTTCGCTTTAAAGAATAAAACGTATTCTTCAAAAGCTAAAATTATTCTTTTTCATAGGTATGACCAAAATGTAAGTCCTTATGTCCTTCTCTGCCTTCCTTTATCAATATTAGCTTCAAAGGATAAAACACATTCTTACAAAGATAAATCTATTCATTTTCATAGGTGTGACCGAAATGTAAGTCCCTATGTCCTTCTCTGCCTTCCTTATCAAGCTTAGCTTCAAAGAATAAAACAGATTCTTCAAAAGCTAAAACTATTCATTTTCATAGGTCTGACCGAAATGTAAGTCCCTATGTCCTTCCCTGCATTCTTCATCAAGCTTAGCTTCAAAGAATAAAACAAATTCTTCAAAAGCTAAAACTATTCATTTTCATAGGTCTGGCCGAAATGTAAGTCTCTATGTCCTTCTCTGCCTTCCTCATCAAGCTTTACTTCAAAGAATAAAATAGATTCTTCAAAAGCTAAAACTATTCATTTTCATAGGTCTTACCGAAATGTAAGTCCCTTCCCTGCCTTCCTCATCAAGCTTCGCTTCAAAGAATAAAAATGATTCTTCAAAAGCTAAAACTATTCATTTTCATAGGTCTTACCGAAATGTAAGTCCCTATGTCCTTCCCTGCCTTCTTCATTAAGCTTAACTTCAAAAAATAAAATAGTTTCTTCAAAAGCTAAAATTATTCATTTTCTTAGTTCTGACCGAAATGTAAGTCCCTATGTCCTTCCCTGCCTTCCTCATCAAGCTTATCTTCAAAGAATTAAACAGATTCTTCAAAAGCTAAAATTATTCATTTTGATCGGTCTGACCGAGATGTAATTCCCTATGTCCTTTCCGGTTCGGTCGAAAACAGGATCAGCCGCTTTGTGGCATGTTTGAAACAGGTTTTTGTGTGGCATGGCCGCATAGAAACAAAAATGAATTCTTGTCGAAAAGGGGCATGTTTAAGAGCTGACGTCACAAGACTTGTTTTGTTTCTTAAGCTAATACGAAGGTGATGATAAGCCGATTCTAAACCAACAACGACTCTATCGAAATGTGGCATGTATAGGCATCATTTCAAAAAACTGGTTTTTATCACAAAACTTGAATGTCTCTTGTTTTGGCTTTTGCCAAGGATACAAAGACATATCGATCGTATATATGGGTCTGCTAATTACGAGTTATGGAGTTTGTACTTTGAATAGAATATGGCATATGAGACGCAAATCTCTTATTCTCTTAACCCAAATCTCTTAACCCAAAAAATATATCAAACAGTTCGTGGTAACGCACTGTAAGTAAGGAGCGACCCGGCTAAATTATAACCGACACTCTAAAAAACGGAATTTTGATACCAACAGATATATCAAAAGAATCAAATTTTAATTCTGATTTCAAGTATATAAGTTTCATCAAGTTTAGTTTTACCCATCAAAAGTTAAGCGTCTGAGAAAATTTGTCTGATTTTTGAAAAAAGTGAGAAAGACACCCTAAAAGATATAGAATCTTAATAAAAGTAACAACATCATATTCAGCTTATTAGAGACCCTACTGTAGAGGTTTCAAGTACCTATCTACAAAAATATGGAATTTTGCATTTTTTGCTGGAAGAAAAATCACGGATGCGTGTTTATTTTTATTATATTTTATTTTTTTCCCAGGGGTGATCGTATCGACCCATTGGTCCTAGAATACCATGGGAGGGCTCATTGGAACAGAAATTAAAAGTCCTAGTAACCTCTTAAGTGACGAAAAAATGGAGGGCAACTAAGCCCCCTCCCAGGCTCATTTTTTCCCAAAGTTACCTGATCAAAATTTTGAGATAGCCATTTTGTTCAGCATGGTCAAAAATATGATAACTATGTCTTTTAGGATGACTTAATCCCCCAGAATCCCTGGGTAGAGGGCTGAAAGTTATGAAAATTACCAAATCTTAACATATAGTATTGGTTATTGGTAAGTATACAGACGTTTTCAGGGGGATTTGTTCTGGTAGGTGGGAAGGGGGGGGGGGGGGTCGGGGGTTATATGGGAGGATCTTTCCATGAAGGAAGTTTTCACTTTGGAAGGGACAATGCTATGAGGGGGGGGCCTCATTTCCAAGCATTATTAAAGAAAAAGATCAGAAATTATATTTAAAAAAAACAAGTTTTTCAACTGAATATAAGGAGCAACATCAATACTTAAAACAGACAGAAAATATTACGTATATGATTGGGTTCAACCCCTAGTCAATACCTCGCTCTTCAAGGCAAAGAATTTTAGTACTTTCATAAGAGCTATTTATTCTAATTAACGGCCTTTGAGATTAAGGAGTCATTTTTAAAGAATTTGAACAAAATTTGAACTTTAGCTTAAAGAGCAAGGTATTGAATAGGGGGTGAACCCCCTAATATACGTATTAAAAATCAATGAATATAGAAGTTCGGTACGTAAGTTAATTCGTAAGTTATGTATATTTATTACTTATCAAAACGTTCGTAAATAAAATTAATAAAGTGATAAATCTGGAGCCAAGTTATCCCAATTAAGTGAAAATGAAAGTGACTATTTTTTTTGGGGGGGGGGAGTGCACCGGAAACGAAAAAAAACAAAAATGCCAAATTGATATTAACTCCCTTATGATTTCCTAGAAAACTTATGGTGTACGCGGTTTATATGAAAGTAAAGAGTAACACTTAACCCCAAAACGAGCAGAATTGATTCTGTTTAGGAAAGTACTATCCCTTCCTCATCCAAACCTTTGCGTCATGGTTGCAAAAGCTTCAGATGTTGCTCATTAGATCGGAAATTGAGAGTTCAAGTACCTTTTTTTCATAGGTCGAAAGTGATTGTAGACCAATGAGCTGCGCCAGGGAGAGGGGGTATTTTCTGAGGGAAAGTACCTTCTACGGTTGATTTTACTGCAAGAGGAGATAATTTTATCATGCAGTGAGAGCATTTACCATCATTATTTGAAAAACGATCATAAACTAAATTTAAAAATAGTTTTTTTCAACTGATATCAAGGAGCGACGTTATAACTCAATACGAACATATATTAGTCATATATAGAGGGGGGTTGCCCCAGGTGCTTCATTTGATGGGGCCAGGTGGAGGCAGTTTTCCCCTCTCTCAGTAATGTGGAGAAGAAAATTATTATATAACCGATTTCCGTTGACGTTTTTCAGGATATTTGAATTTTGCAGGCTTATCTTAGTTTTGACAAAATTTTTTGCAGAATCTACAGTTCTGCTGGGGTGAGGGACAGACTGAGGTCGAGGGAGGGCTTTGGTTCTGAAGAGGTAGTCCCCCCCATGCCCCACATCAAATTACGCCCATGGGTTTTGAGCCTTACTCATGTTAATTTCTGCTCGTTTTGACTCTGACTCGGTTATTTATTTAATTTCTGTTCGTTTTGGGTTTCATTTATTTAATGAGGATGATTGGTAATAGTTTTATGCTTGGCAGGTCATTTGATTCTATCTCGCTCATTCTTAGTTTAACGGAGTTCATTTCTAGTTTTTTGATTTTGAATTGAAGTTATCAAGTATTTTGCAATAGGTTGCATAGGTTGAATCAAGACGCTGGGTAATTGTAAACAGAGAAAAGCCAAGACAGATAGTCCAAGTAATTGAGAGGCCTTCCTTTGAAAGATTATTTTGTGGAAAAAGTTTTTTTATTTAATGTCCATAAAGAACGAACACAAATTAATTTTAAAGACTTTTTCCACAAAACAAAATTTTCCAAGAAAAGTAAAGAGCTCCATTGAGCCACACATGGGTAGAAATAAATTCAAATAATTTTTAAGTTTTGCTTCTAACTCTACTTTTACCTTGCTTGCTTAAACTTGGTTCACCAGGTTCTAGGAGTTTACCCCCCCCTCCTCCCAGTATTTACCACCCTAAAAATACCCCCTCAAGAAAATAGTTCTACCCCCTCCATGGAAAATAGCCCCGTGGAAAATACTTCACCAGACAATATCCCTAAGAAAATTACCCCCCTCCAGTACATACCCCCCGGGGGACATAAGACTGTCCAAATTTGTTATGTTTATGTTGGTTTTGTTTTTTTATTTGTTTCTTGCAAATGCAATTTTGCAATTTTGTTTCTTGTGTATTATAGGCCACTCACTCAAATTAACGCTTTGTAAAACTCGAAAACAAATTAGTTTCTTAGTTCGTTTCTTTCAACTTAGCGTGAGACAAGACAAAGACAATTTAAATAAGATTTAATTTATTTATGGTCTTAAAATAAAAAATAACCAAATTTTATTCCCAACATGGACAATAAAAAAAAAAAGTAAAATAAAACTCCAAAATTTTGAAATAATTATTTTACCACAGAGGGGGGGGGGGTCTTTTTCCACGGGTCACTTACGGGGAGGGGGGTGTTTTCTGTGGGGGGTATTTTCTGGGGGATATTTTTCTCCGGGGGATGGGGGTATTTTCCAGGGGGGGGGGGTAAATTTAGCGGACAGCTTCGAATGTCCAGACGCATTTGTGCAAGTACCAAAATTTCTTCCCCCCACGGAAAATAAAAAACAAAAGTCATAAAATTCCCAAATTTTGAAAGACTTATTTTTCCACAGAGGGGGGGGGTCTGTTTCCGCGGGTCACTTACGGGGAGGGGGGTGTTTTCTGTGGGGGTAGTTTCTGGCGGATATGTTTCACCGGGGGAGATGGGTCTTTTACACGGATGTTAAAGTTAGCGGACCGATTCAAATGCCCAGACATCGGGGTGTAATATTTTTATATATCACTATGAATGTTCCTGGCGTATTAGTTGATTATTATATATTTCCCTAAATAAATAAATAAAAAAACAAGTTTTTTTAACTTAAAATAGTGAACTACGTTAAAAC
This sequence comes from Artemia sp. Qi Xiang Cuo, assembly GCF_049724085.1. NCBI lineage: Eukaryota > Metazoa > Arthropoda > Branchiopoda > Anostraca > Artemiidae > Artemia > Artemia sp. Qi Xiang Cuo. The sequence goes on from NC_142805.1 coordinate 33,030,023, forward strand.
TTAAAACAAACAGGCATTATTCCGTATCTAAAAGGGGCTCCTCCTCAACGCCTCGCTCTTTGCGCTAAGTTTGTTTACTGTTTGAATCCCAGGTGTCGAAGACTAATTACCAAGATCTGTAAGACCTGTTTCGAAAATTCAGCGAAAATTAGTGGAAGTCATTTGGGAATAAATTCAACTTAAAAGATAACTCTGTCCCCATGAGTTTCCGAACTTCTGGCATCGCTTATCTTATTGCCTTTAGGGTGTTTCAACCTTTTCTTTGACAGACATAGGGTGGGACATTATTCTTTTGTATTCTAGAACTAAAACGAGGACTATATCTTTCAAGCAAGTCAAATTTTTTTTATACCTCATAAATTTTAATTTCAGATGTTGTACTTTCTTTTAATTATTATTTAATTTATATAATTTTTTCGAAACAAATTGGGTATTTTTATTTTACCATGTGGGGAGGGGGGGGGGGTAAAGCAGAGCATATGCTTTTTTTGAGACAACTCATTCACATATTCTGAGAGGTGATATGGACTTGTTTTTGTTAAAACTACGTAGATCTGTTGTGATGCTTAGATTTTGGTTGAAGCTCATTAGGTGTAATGAAGATAGACTAGTAAGAGCTGCTTATTATCAGATGTTGAGTTATAGTTCAAAAGCGTCGTGGCCATCCCAAATTAGCTAATTCCGCAAATTATACCGGCAAAATCTTTAACTTTGCTTGCGTTGAAAAGCTTTTCTTTCAATTCAGATGTCCAAATGAAACTTTTGTTTACCATTTCACTTTTCTCCAGATGTTGTAGCATTGTTTGTTTGCTAAGGTAAAAGTCGACAGAAGTAAAAAATCATAGATCATGAGATCAGAGACTGTAAACCAAATACTATTAAGATTTTCAGGAATAACTATCAGCATATGTATATTAAACTGACAAACCTCATTCACTTGTATTTTCTTTCTAACAGTTCGTGGTAACGAACTGTAAGTAAGGAGCGACCTGGCTCAATAGTAACCAAAACTCTAAAAAACAGAATTTTGATGCCAATAGATATGTCAAATAAGTCAAATCTTTATGCTGATTTAAAATATATAAGTTTATATCGAGTTTAGTCTTACCCATTAAAAGTTATGTGCCTGAGAAAATTTGACTTATTTAAAAAAAGAGGGGGAAACATCCTTAGCAGAAATAGAATTTTAATGAAAATCGCTCCATGGAATTCTGTATATCAGAAAAAACAAATGTATAAGTTTCTAGTTAATATCTTCAAAAATGTGTACTTTTGTATTTTTTTTCAGAAGAAAGATCACGGATGCGTGTTTATTTTATTTATTTTTTTTTATTTCCCCAGGGGTGATCGTATCGATCCAGTAATCCTAGAATATCGTAAGTGGGCTAATTTGAATGGAAATTAAAAGTTCTAGTGCCCTTTTGAAGTGACCAAAAAATTGGAGGGCAACTTGGCCCCCTCCCATGCTCATTTTTTCCCCGAAGTTACCCAATTAAAATTCTGAGATGGCCATTTTCTTCAACATAGTCGAAAATCTAATAACTATGTCTTTTAATATGACTGAATTCCCACCGGGTCACAAGGACCGGGCTTCAATTTATTAACAGTTCCCAGTTTGGTTAGTGTTTTTGGTTTTTTCTGAATGTTACAGAACTTTTATGTAAGGATTTTTTTTCGTTGGGGGGGTGGGGGGTGCAGGAGGAGGGGGTTACTCGGGAAAATCTTTCCGTGGAAGATGTTTCCTTGGGGTAAGGGACATTTCTATGAAGGGGGCGCCGGATTTCCAGCATTATTTAAAAACGATCAGAAATCAAATAAAAAACATTTTGTTCAACTGAAAGTGAGGAGCAACATAAGAACTTAAAACGAACAGATATTATTACGTATATGAGTGGGATCATCCCCAAGTCAATACCTCGCTCTTTACGCTACAGTTTTTTATAGTGCTTTCAAAAGAGATATCTATTCTACTTAAACAGAATTTTTTATTCAGCGATTTTTTATTTAAAAAAAATCTTAACTTTAGCTTAAAGAGCGTGTTATTGAATAAGGGGAGAGCCTCCTTATATACGTAATAACATATGCGTAATAAAAAAAAACAATAAAAAAAACAAGCGATACGGCTCAATAGTAATCGAAACTTTTAAAAACGGAGTTTTGATGTCAATAAATGTATCAAAAGAATGGGCTCATAATGCTAATTCTAAATATATAAATTTTATTAAGTTTAGTATTACTCATAAAAGGCTACGAGCCTGAGAAAATTTGCCTGATTTTTGAAAGAGGGGGGAAACATCCCCTACAAGTGAAATAATTTTAATGAAAAGCACACCGTCAGATTTAGCGTATCAGAAAGCCCTGTTACATATGTTTCAAGGTCATATCTGCAAAAATCTACAACTTTGTATTTTTTGCCAGAAGAAAGATCACGGAGGCGTGTTTATTTTTTTTCAGGGGTAATCGTACCGACCCATTGGCCCTAGAAAATCAAGAGAGAGCTCATTCGAAGTTCCATACTTTCAGTTAAAAAAACCTATTTTTATTTATTTTTTGAACGTTTTTGAATTAATGCAGGTTTTGATTTTGGCTCACCGCACATGAATAATTAAAACAAAATTTGTATATTAATTTTACTTTTTTTTTATTAAATGGCTTTTTCAAAACTTGTTTATTTTTATTTACGAACGTTTTGATTAGTAATAAATATACGTAACTTACGAATTAACTTACTTACAGAACTTCTATATTCATTGATTTTTAATACGTATATTAGGGGGTTAACCCACTATTCAATACCTTGCTCTTTAAGCTAAAATTCGAACTTTGTTCCAATTCCTTAAAAATGTTTCCTTAATCACAAAGGCCGTTAATTAGAATAAATAGCTCTTATGAAATTACTAAAAATTCTTTGGTTGAAGAGCGAAGTATTGACTAGGGGTTGAACCCAATCATATACGTAATATTTTCTGTCTGTTTTAAGTATTGATGGTGCTCCTTACTTTCAGTTGAAAAACTTGTTTTTTTAAAATATAATTTCTGATCTTTTTCTTTAATAATGCTGTGAAATGCGGCGCCCCCCACATGGCAATGTCCCTTCCCCAATGAAAACTTACTTCATGGAAAGATCCTCCCATATAACCCCCGCAAAAAACAAATACTTTTTTTAATGAGCAAGGTGTTGAAAAGGTTTTATATTTGTTTTAAGTTTTAAACTTACTCCTTATTTTCGATGAAAACCCTTTCCTATTTGTGTAATTACATTTCATGAAACTGTAAAGTTATATGAAAATAGTACTTTTGGTAGCACAGAAAAAAAGATCAGTATTTCTATGTTCTCTGTTTTTATATATAGACAAAAAAGGTACAAGAACTTTTCATTTCCATTAGAATGAGCCCTATCCTTACGTTCTAGGCCTACAAGGTCGATACGATCACCCCTGGAAAAAAAACAACAACAAAAATCCAAATAAACACGCATCTGTGATTTTTCTTCTGGTAAAAATTGCAAAATTGCACATTTTTGCAGATAGGAGCTTGAAACATCTACAGTTTCAATCTGATGGTGTGGTTTTTATTAAAATTATATGACTTCAAGAAGGTCTCTCCCACTTTTTCTGAAAATCAGACAAATTTTATCTGACCCGTAGCTTTGGATGGGTAATATTAAATTTAATGAAACTAATATATTTGGAATCAGCATAATAAGTCAATTCTTTTGATATATCTATTGTTATTAATATATAAAATTCTTTCACTTTATTGTTCCACACCCAAAGCCGAAAATCTGACAAAATTTGCATAATTTTTCAAGCAGGGGACCTCCCCCCCCAAAAAAAAGCAAGAGATCTTACTGAAAATCTATTTATGAGATACAGCATATCAGATAAACCTACCTTGGAGGTTTCAAGCTCCCGTTTAAAAATATGAATAACTATATTTTAGATTCTCCAGTGGTAAAAGTAGTAATTGCACTCTCAGGCCGTAAAGTATTCACGCAATGTTAGTCGCTTTTGTTTTACGGCACTGAAGCGGGGTGAGGCTTGCGGATTTTCGGGATCAGAGATACTGCGGGCGGGGGGTGCGTCTTGGTGGCGGTGGGGGGAGGTATGGTGGTTTAATATTCATTCAAAAATTAAATTAAAAAAAAAAGTTTTTTTAATTTAAAGTAAGGATCGAAATTAAAACTTAGAACTAACAGAAATTTTTCCTAATATGACAGGGGATGTCCCCGCCTCAACGTCTCGCTCTTTGCGCTAAAATTTTATTTTTTAAAAAAATAGAGTTGTGAGATAGAATCAAAACTTTACCGTAAGGAGAGAGAGAGAGACGTTGAGGATGGGACAGCCCCGTTCATATATGGAGTACTTTCTGTTCGTTTTAAGTTTTCATGTCGCTCCTTACTTTCAATTAAAAACTTGTTTTTTTATTTAATTTTTGACCGTTTTTGAATTAATACAGGTTTTGATTTTGGCTCACCGAATAATTAAAACAAAATTACCCCCCCCCCACGGAAAATACCCCCCGTGAAATAAGACTTTCAAAATTTGAGAGTTTTATTTGAGTTTTATTTTTTTTTAATTTCCGAAGGGGAAAGGAATTTTGATACTTGTATTTTATACGCCACTCAATCAAGTTTACGCTGTGTAATATTCTAGAACACACCAGTTTTTTCGATAGTTTCTTAGTTACTTTAGAAATAAATTTGGGCTATATATTTGCATATTAGAAGGGGGGGGTTAAAGTATAGCGGGTCTGCATGCCAAATGTGTTTTGTTTAATTATCCTGCATATTAGATAGATAGATAGAGAAGCGTATTTTAAAACCAAATATACGGCCATGAACATAATAAAATAACATAAATAGTTACCCAATGAAAATTCTGAGATAGCCATTTTGTTCAACATAGTCAAAAATCTAATAAACAAGTTTTTTTCAAATTTAATTCAGTAAAGTGCAAATTATGTTCTGGCCTCTGGCATGCATAGGGGTTTTGACCGTGCCGTAACTTCTTCAAAATCCTGGGAAGAGGGGAAGGGCGTGGTGGCGGTAAAGCTGGAGCCAAGTTATCCAAATTAAGTAAAAATGACGGTGAATATTTTTTTTTTGGGGGGGGGGGAAGCAACGGAAACGAAAAAATAAACAAAAATTTCAAATTGATATGTACTCCCTTGTGATTTCTGGGAATACTTCTGGTGTACGCTGTTGCTATGAAAGTAAAGATTAACATTAAACCCCAAAATGAGCAGAATTTATTTCGTATAGGAAAGGACTATCCCTTCCTCATCCACACCTATGCCTCATGGTCGCAAAAGCTTCAGAGGGTGCTCATTAGATCGGAAATTGAGAGTTCAAGTACTTTTTTTATAAGTCGAAAGTGTTTGTAGACCAATGAGCTGCGGCAGCGGGGTGGGGGTATTTTCTGAGGGAAAGAACCTTCAACGGGTGAGGTTGAAAAATCTTCAAAGTATTGAGGTTAAAGTTTAGAGAATGTTGACAGGTATGTTAAACATGGGCACCGACAAGAGGAGGCAGGGGGGCATGGCCCGCCTGGAAGTTTGGGACTATAAAGTAATTATAAAGTAACCAAAGGAAAGAGAGCAGAATAGGGAAAAACCATGGAAAAATATTTGTTGCCCCATTTTTGGCTGCCATCAATAGATAGTGATCCATAATAAGGAAAATATAAGTTCTGATTTGTGACTGAGTAAACCCTAACCAGTTTTCCACAAACATTTTTTTCTATCTGATTTGATTGGAGTAAAAATTGTTTTTGTAACTAGGCTATTGTTTTGTGTATTTTTTGTTGCTACTTACTTTTTTCATTTTTAAATACTTTTAATTTAGTCGACATACTTTTTCCATTTTCTTTAGAAAATTGTTTGTCTCAAAGTTTCATTAAATAAAGAAAATAAAAAAAGATTATTCAACGGAAAGTAAGGAGCAACATTAAAACTTAAAACAGTTGAATAAACTTGTTTTTTTCTGATCGGTTTTTAAATAACACCAAGATATATGGCTCTACCTCCAAGGAGAAATCCCCCTCTCCATAAAAATATCCTCTGGACAATTCCATCTTGCCGTAAATTTACCCCGGACAATTACCCTTAACATCTCGACGCGAAAATTGAATCGGTAAAGAGAAAGCAAGACATCTAAAGAAATTTCGTATATGAATTCTAGCAAATTCACCCAGTTTAAAATTTTTTCTGAAAATTTCACTCCCTGGATGCTTTCCTCTCCATTGAAAATTCTCCCGGCAGAAAATTCGTCCTCCCTGCCCCAGCCGAAAAATGTATGCACACTTCCCAATAACAAATAAAACAAAGGACATTTTTTATAACTTAAAAACTTACCTCCAGAAGCTGTAGGGGGTCATTTTATGTCAAAAGACAGTTATTAGGCCTTTCAACTATTTTGAAGATCATACCTATCTCCAAATTTTTTTGACTATTTTGGCCTTGAAATGCACTCTCCTGATCTGATTGCCCCCACCCCCACCCGGCACGGGGGGCACCCCACGGCCGTTTTCAGGGGGGACACAGGGGACTGTCCCGGGGGGACTTTATCGCGGGGGGACAAAAATACTTTTTTCCCCCTAAATATATATGGTAAACAAAAATTACTACCAATAGGAGTTTGGCTACTGCCCCTTTCTCCCTTCCCAAACCATAAAAGTCTAAGGTATGTTATGTCCTTTCCGTTTTATTGAAAACTATATGTATCTCGAACAGCGTGCTTTTGTTTTTCAAAACATAAACGACAAAAAGTGTAAAATCTATATAATAGGCCGTATAACTGTAAGGAACTATTGAAAATAATGAACATTAATTCCAGGAAGCTCAGCGGTTTAAGTATTTATTTCACTGTAATTTTTATTACAAAAAACAGTTTTATTTTACTGTACTTTTAATGTATTATTGAAAATTTACCAGCATTATTAGAAAAACGATCAGAAAACAAATTTAAAAAAAAGAATGTTTTTCAACTGAAAGTAAGGATCAACGTTATAACATAAAACGATAAACTAACAGTGCACATTTTTTCAGTAAATTCATTTGAATTTTTTTCGAGCAAAGTTCCAAGCCACTGAAAGAGAAGCAGTTTTGTTCCCTTTTTTAGGGGGATTTGACATCCAACTGCTCTCTAGTAATGGTATACTTATTTAAGTTTGGATCCCCTTTCACAGACTCGCGGATGTAGTTTTTAAGACAATGAAATACGTGTCTTTTTAGTTTCACTCGTAATTTCTATTCGGATGATGGGTCAAAACAAGAAGAAAAGAGGCTCTCGTGGCACATCCATCAACATATACAAAGAAAAAAATGAAATTCTCAAGCTTGAAAGAAGAAATAAGAGGTATTTGAAAGAATGTTAGCTAAAAATGGTAAGTAGAATATGCAAATCCACAGATGAAGATGAACAACAGGGAGTTAAAATCAATAAGTATGGTTACTAAACAAACTTTAAAGCAAAGGTGTCAGAAAAGATTGATACCGAAGGGAACTTTGAAAATGATAAGCTGGACATGGTGTTCAAGCACTGCATGAAAATTAAACAGTGCATGGATATTAAAGAGGGCATGGACACTAAAGATTGCAAGGACACGGAAAATGTTGACTACAAAGAGAATATGGTGGAATGTTTTTGACTGGAAGTAGAAAATGAGTTCCAGATTAATGACTCCTATGATGAAAACAATAAAAGAGACCCAGAACAAAAAAGTAACGTTAACAAAACGGTATACATAACCAATTACCTATGTGAAGACAAATACCTGGGCTCTTAGGGAACACAGATTTATATTACACAGACTGAGAAAAGTAAATCGGCTTTTAATAATCCTTCTCTGAATGTTTGTTTTTTGTCCAAAAAAGTACAAGATTTTCAAAATGATCGACCAAGTGTAATTCAAACAATACATGGCACCTCACTTCCTAATCCAGTGATTGATACCGAAGGGAACTTTGAAAATGATAAGCTGGACATGGAGTTCAAGCACTCCATGAAAATTAAAGAGTGCATGTATATTAAAGATTGCATGGACACTAAATAGCGCAAGGACATGGAAAACGTTGACTACTAAGAAAATAAGGTGGAATATTTTCGACAGGAGGTAGAAAATGAGTTTAACATTAATGAAGCCAATGATGAAAACAATAAAGAAATCTAGAACAAAAAAGTAACGCTAACAAAACGGTATACACAACCAATGAACTATGTGAAGACATATACCTGGGCTCTTAAGCAACATAGATTTATAGTACACAGTCTGAGAAAATTAAATCGTCCTTTAATAATCCGTCTCTGAATGTTTTTTTTTTGTCCAAAAAAGTACAAAATTTTCAAAATGATCGACCAAGTGTAATTAAAACAATACATGGCACTTCACTTCCCATTCCAGTGGACCCATTTATTTACGAAACCAAGCAATTAGCACTTAGATCTACTGAGGCTGCCATAATCTTAAGGACCGCTCACGAAACTGGTATATCAAAGTTTAGACTCTGCAAGAACAAAGTTCCAGCCTATCCTACTGCAGATAGTATTTTTTTAGTATATTCAGATAGTTTTGAATACTTACAAGACTACAAGGCCGATGGTTACCGTTATAGCAGAAGTAGTGGGGGACACTCAGTATCTGTACCCCCTTTTTATCCAAACTTCAGAAAGAGAGTTAATCAACGGATGATTGAAGGCAAGATGGTTAATTTGAAGAGATATATCTTTCGATATGAGCAATGTGCATTGAACTGTCCCCTTGAGCACTGCCTATATACGGTGATTCATTATGTTGGTACTTGTGACAGAAAATCCAATTGTGATACCCATTTACACAAAAAACAGAAATTAGGACTAAAATATATCCATATTATTAATTCAGATACACCTGTAGTAATAAGTGATAAAATAGTATCAAAAACCGCACACCGGAAACCTCGTGAAAAGTTCCATCACGATTGGCTAACGACAGTGTCTGATCTTAAGAAAAATAGTCCAAGATGTAATCTTCCTTGATATGATACCTTTTCTGGGTACAGACAAATACATATATAACAAGAATAGTGACCCCAGATTAGAGCTATTATTATGTTCTAATTAATTGGTTTGTACTAAATTATGTTTGGGCAAGTAGAGTAAGCAGATTAAAGTCTATAAGACTTCGCAAAAAAAGAGGTTGAGTAATTTGTAAGACACTGTATCCCTATAGTATTCTATTCTGATACCAAATATAACATTGGAAATTACTCGGTTTCAGCTCTGACATTCCGACACCCTGACTTCGACCATAAGGGGACAAAACCTCTGACTCCAATAGCATTTTACTTCACACAAACAGATCAGCTGATTCGCATGAAGAGCTGTTTATAGTTCTAATGAAGAAAGCACCAAGCATCAATTCACCGCAAAATATTTTTGTGAGTGATAGAGAAAAGGGTAGAGAGACTGCGAGAAAAAAAAATATTTCTTCGTATTCAGGCTGCTCATTGCTGGCTACACTATTGGATCAATGCAAAACATGCACTTCAGAAAATGGGGGCATCTAAAGAGGACATCGAGGTAGTTTAAGACGATATTCTTCAGTTGCTAAGATCAAACAGTGAAGATAAGCACTACCTAATAAGAACTGACAGGCTCTTGAAATGGTCCATCCCTGCATTTACCTACATTCGAGATAATTTGGAATTTGACATGTTGAAGCATGATTGTGCCTTCATCGTTTCCCAGATTCCAGATTTTAATCAAGTCTCCGGAATAACCAACAATACCGCAGAGTCATTCAATGCTGTGATGAAAAGAGTTATACAACAAAAGCGAGATATACCAATGGACAGATGTATCTTGGGCCTTATTTGTTTAGACGATGAATATAATACACAGGTGTCTCGAGGATATAAGGGAATAGGAGATTATAGACTCCTTGAGAAGGCACACAAGGAAAACGTAGTTCATATCAAGAAGGAAGAAAATCCACTTGAACCGAGGAAAGAAATGTTTCTGCGTATGGTCCAAGAAGTAGATACATCAGATTCCCTTTGTGAAACAAAGATTACAAGAGAAAATCACCACCAAAGTGGTTTAGTTGAAATAGCAGAAACGCTACGGAGAAAGGGACATGTTAAATTTTGCAACGAAAATCAAGTGTATCTTGTTTAAAGTCTGACTAGAAATAAGTTTAATTTTGTGACACCACGAACAGAAGCAATTACTGTTAGAGGAAATAAAATTGTTACAAAGGGTGCTCAGCGGAATAGCTTGGCTGAAGTTTGTGATTGTTGTTATGATTTTGGAATCTCTGAGTATCCTTGCAAAATATTAGTTTCAAGACTTCGTGGACTTGCAATAGTAACAGAAAAATCAGTTACACAGCTTAAAACACTCAAGAACGTGAAACGGAGATCTAAAAGGAGCGTGACGGGTGGAATAAAAAGCTCATTGACCATTCAGGACTGTTATGATATTAAACCGGCAGCAGAGTCTCTAGCAGCCAAGGACTTGTTATCTACTGCTGATAGCGACTATCAGAATGAGGAGAGTTTTTCACCGTCAATTAATGAAACTGCGAAAGTTAACTTGAAAACAAGCAGGGAGCAGAATACATTAGAAACGGGTTTCAGAAATGAAAAAAAAAGAAACTATTGAAGTAGCTTCACTTAAAAAGAGTTCCAAACCCCAATCGAAAAGCTCTGATGGGACTCCTGATTCAAAAGATGCAAAGAAGGTGGAAGATGCACAGTTTATGAAAACTGTTCGAAAAAGGCTGCATAGCCCCACTCAACTGGTGAAACCCCAAAAAAGGGTAAGGAGACCGAATCTTTGTGTTGAAGCTAACCAGTCTATAATTCCTACAGTCCTTTGTCATGGTTACGCGTTTAAAGGGCCCATAAGTGATTTGTATGACGAAGCAAAGCAAGTGATCCAGCATTTAAAAAGGCTTTTTGAAATAGTCTTAAAATCTACTGATTGTGCTATCATAGAAAACGCAGAAAAACTAGAGTGGGGGAGAGCTGTTTGTTTTCCCTTGAGGGATACAAACTTGTTTCCAATTTTCTTTCAAGACATTAAATCACTAATGACGCCTGATACTTGGGTCAAAACTGGACTTGTCTCATACCTCGTGACTCTTGTAACTCCTAGCTGTGCGTCAGCAAGAAATATCGAGAGCTACTCTACTTTCAACTTGACAAGTATTGATGCTTTGAATACTTACCCAGATACAACTAGAGAGAGTTTTAGTGATGTTTCGAATGATTGCAGTGTTTTGTTTGTTCCATTGTGTGTCAATATGTGTGATATAACGAATACGAAGTAAAAGAATCATTTAATATTGAGAATATTTGATTTCTAAAAGAAAACTTTCTATCTTATTGATAGCCAGAAGCCGATAAACAACGCTCACGAGAGGCTAGTTCCTTTCAACCTAAAAAATCTGATGAAGGGAGTAGATAATCGCTACATAGAAATTGAACTTGACTCTTGCAGAAAAGCTTCACAAGTAGATTATTCAAGCTGTTGGCCTATTTTTTTAAAATATTACCAAGAGTACACAAAGGAAATAACCGATTTTTGACGTTCAATGTCAATTGATCTTACATCACCTTCTATGTACAAGATGTAAAAATGAAGATCTGTGCTATCACAGAAATTAATAGATTTATATAACGATCATACTGAAATGGTAAATAAGAATGCTATTGAACTAATGAATAAACATTGACTCAAATCTTCGGTCCAGCTGCTTGAATCTATTTTAATGATGAACAGAATAGACACATGTTATAAAAGTAAAAAACAGATGCCAGAAAATATGCAGATCATATTTAAGAACTGTTCAGCAGTTGTATGTAGTGAATGCTAAAGAATATCCTTCAGGTACTTCTTTAGGCTCTGTTGTGTAGAAATAGGCAAACATACATAATTACTCAGTCAGACACACCAACACGAAGAGAGATGCAAACACAGTAAGACACACAAAACAAAAAACTCTGAAAATACACTTGGGATCACAAAAAACGCTTAAAAGGACAATCTCAACCATGAAACATAAGGAATAAACATCCTGAATCATATTTTTTAAGCTAAAAACTTCTAAAACACAATTAGAATTATCAACACAGCTAAAACAGAAACGCAAAACAGCAAAAATCAAAAATAGATATCCTAAATCATTTTTTCTATCAAACACTTACGGCAATTGATTTTAAAAAATATGAAATATAAGACATACATTCTAAACCAAGAAACAGAAAAAATATATAACTCAGTCAAAAAAACTCTCTGAAAAACAAATAGTGCTAAAACTGACTATATAACCAAAGAGAGAGAAAAACTAACAATCATAAATCATAAATTTTCAAACGAAAAACTTCAAAAGAATAATGGAATCATCCGCCGCGCGCACAAATAAAAGGTAAGCCTTGACAAATTTCATATAAACACCATACTTTGAAAGATTGAAACAAAAAACTTAAAACACTTGTACTCTACAACAACTACATATACGGCAATCCATAAAATTGGGCAGTGAGAGTCAACATCCTAACACTTAAGATTCAAACGAAAAACTTCAAAAATATACTAGGAAACACCAAAAAAGCTAACACTGATGACCCCAACCGAGAAACAGAACATACAGTACATTTTTTAAAAATTCTATTTGAAACAGAAACACCTGTGATAAGGGCAATCAATACCGTTATATATCACAACTACACTTCCTAAGTAATACTCTTTAAATGAAAATGTACCAAAATACACGTTGAATCAACATTTTTACAAAGAAAATTTCCGGAGATACCTTGGGTATAATAGTTTTCTTAAGTGGGTAAGGTGTGCCAACCAGTAAGTGCCATGGTGGAGTGAACCGCCCTGGAGTATCATGTTCTAGCAATCAAACAGCATGTTCCCACTGTTCAAATAAAAGTACATACCTATCGGACATCCAAATATAAGAAATCATTTAAGAGATGATGACGGGTACCAGATGGTGCCACTCGAAAGGTACATTGTGCCTTGCTAGTGTACTTTATCGCAATTTATAAAAGAAACGCAATTGGGATTTTTATTTAAGTTTGAGCGATGTAGTGTATAGTTATTTAAATTTAAGTAGATGTTACACGGATGTTTTGATGAGAAAGGTCTGAAAATGCCGTAGTAATGCAAGTTTATACCAGAAAGGTTTTGTTTGCCAAACATTGAGTGACAAATTGGCGTGAATCGACTGGTACTGTCTAGCTATACCAAGGAAATGGTATATTCCTACCGTTCAAATAAAAAGACATGGTATATTTCTAGTGGTTAGCCACGATTACCACCAGATATTTGAGCAAAAAATGTTGCTACATCTCGTACTAGAGGAGGCGTCTCTCTGGTGACACATATTGTAATGGACTGCTCGAACTGACCACTACTGTTCCATAAATAGAGAGTATGTTAGAACCTTTTGTACGGTATACCATGCTCCAGG